>NW_026138660.1:0-18735 GCF_025592945.1 Manacus candei
GGGGCGACCTTCCCTCCTCTTTCACGCCCCCTGTTTCCCGTTGCCGCCATGTCAGCAAATGCCGCATCCAAGATGGCGGCGCTGGAAACCCCCCCCTTGTTGTCATGGCAACCGCGACCAGGCCTCAGCGCTCCGACCAGGCCCTGGCTGCGCAGACTTTAATTAAAGTAATTTAATTAATAGTTAAATAAATGTTGGATTATCTTGTTTTGTTGTGTTAATTAATTCGGGTTGAGGCTCCACGAACAGGCCCAGGCCCCTCAAATAGGCTCAGTTTTTCCCTCCCCTAACCAGGTCCAGGCCTGGGACCCCACAAACAGGGCGATCCCCACTTCTTAAGCCAGGCCTAAGACCCCCAGTCCCAGCCCAGCTCCAGCCCACCAGTCAGGCCAAGCCCTTAAACCGGGCCCAGGCTCCATAACCAGGCCCAGGCCTAAGCCCAGGCCCCTGAAACCAGCCCCTCCAAACCCACCCCAAGCCCCTCAATTAAGCCCAGCTCCACATCCTTGAAACCAGGCCAAACACCCCCACCCCAAGCCCAGGTTTAAGCCCCTCAAACCAGCCCTGGACCCAGGTTTATGTCCTAGAACCAGCTCCAGAACCCAGTTTAAGTCACATAACCAGGTTTAAGCCCCTCGAACCAGTCCCAAACCTGGGTTTAAGCCCCCCAACCGGTCCCAGTTCCAGCTTTAACCCCCGAAACCTGGGTTTACACGCCGTAACCCAGCCCCAGGAGCCACTTTAAGCCCCACAGCCAGCCCCTAATCCAGGTTTAAGCCCCCCAGAACACACAGACCGAGCCTCCCCTGGACTCAAGCGAATGGTTCTTTATTCTAAAAACGGACAAAACCGCCTACACGGCCGGGCGGGGGTGGGGCGGGGGGGGCACAGGGGGCAGGTCAGGCTCAGGGGCAGGTTTAAGGGGCAGATTTGAGGGGCAGGTTTAAGGGGCAGGTTTAAGGTCACCCCTCACCCCCAGCGGCCGCAACTACAACGGACACGGATGAGCCGGGGGGGGGAGAGGCCGCGGGGCCCCCCCGCCCCCCACGGGGGCAGCGGCGTCAAAAAGGGCTTTTTTTTAGTCATTCTTGCCCCCAAAAAACTGAAGAAACACCACCAAAAAGAGGAGAAATGTGCTGAAAAACGGCCCGGGAGGGGGGATCTGGGGGGGGGTTTGGAGGGGAACTGGGGGGGGGGGGGGATGCTGTGATTTATCCCCAGAAACAGAAAAAAATGGAGATTTTTTTTGTCGCTTTTTTGCTTTTTTTTCCATTATCTCTTTTTTTTTTTTTTTTTTTTTTGGTCGTTTTTGTTTTATTTAAAAAGGACCCGAAAAAGCTCCAAAAGCTGTGGCGGCGCCGCCCCCTCCCCCCTCCCTCTTCCCCCCCCCGACCAAAACCCCCCGAATTTGGGGGATTTTAGGGGGGGGTTTCTCGCACTGGGGGGTTGGAAAAAGAGGGGGGTGGGAGAGGAGGGGGAGGACACAAAAAATCCCAAAATTCCAAAGAAACGAACAAACAAACAAACAAGAAAAAAAAAACCACAAAAGAAACAAAAATGACGCTGAAGAAAAAACAAAATCCCCAAAGGGGGAAAAAAACCCAAATAACCATCCCCCAAAAATCAAATAGCTGAAGCTTCCCTCCCAAAAAAACCCAAAGCCCGAAATATCTGCCCCAAAAAGTCCCAAACTCCCTCAAAACAAGCCTCAAACTCCCCCCAAAAATTCCCCGATTCCTCCAAAAAACAAACCCCAAAAACCCACCGAAAAATCCCAAAAAAAACACTTTCCCACAAAAAAATAATCCCCAATCCCCCCAATATTCCCCTCAAAGAGCTCCCCCAAAAGAGCCCAAACCCCTCCCAACATTCCCAAAAATAACCCCCCAAAACTCCCCCAAATTCCCCAAAAACCCCCAAAATTCAAAAAAACCCCCAAATCCCCCCCAAAATGCCCCGAAATCCCCCAAATTAAAGCAGGAAAATCCCAAAAGGTCCCGTTAACGAAGAGTCCCATTAATGAGGGGCTCCAATTAATGAAGAACTTTGTTAATTAAGAACCCCAATTAATGAAAGGGTCCTATTAATTAATGGTCCCATTAATGAAGGTCCCCATTAATGAAGAGCCCCATTAATTAAGGGCCCCCGTTAATGAAAGGCCATTAATTAATGAAGGGACCCCCATTAATGAAGAGCCCCAGTTAACGAGCAGTCCCTCATTAACACTAATTAGGGGCCCCTTTCTAATGATGGAACCCCATTAGGGGACTCCATTAATGCTAATGAACTATTAATGAAGGGCTCCTAATTAATGTTAATGAAGACCCCCTCATTAGTTAATGGAGTTCCTAATTAACCGACCCCATTAATTACTGAAGGGCCCCTCATTAACACTAACAAAGGACCTTAATTAATGAAGAGCCCCATTAATGAAAGGTCCCTTATTAACACTAATGAAAGCCCCCCACTAATTAATGAAGGGTCCTTATTAACACTAATTAAAGGTCCCCATTAATTAACAAAGGCATTCCAGTTAATTAATTAATGAGGGTCCCCCCATTAATACTAATTAAAGCCCCCCATTAATTAATGGAGGGCCCCTATTAACACTAATTAAGGGTCCCCATTAATTACCAAAGGGCCCCCCATTAACACTAATTTAAGGGCCCTTTCATTAATTAACAAAGGGTCCCTCATTAACACTAATTAACAGCCCCCATTAATTAAGACCCCCCTGGGAAGGGCTCAACCTCCCCTTTCTCTCCAAGCCCCCCCAAAACTCCTCCAAATCCTTCAAAAATCCCCCCAAAAAACGATTCCAACTTTTCCAGGGAAATTTAATGACGGGAGGGGGAGGGGAAGGAAAAACCGGGGAAGGGGGGGTTGGGGGGAATTTCCTGCTCCATTTCCCTCTTTTCATCCCAAAATCTCCCCTCCCTTCCATTTCCTCCCCCCTCCACCCCCCCAAAAAAAAACTTCACCTGGAAGGAAAAAAAAAAAATCAGAGGAAAATTCAGGTTATTTTTGCCCTTTTTTTCCCCCCCTTTTTTCCCCCCAAATCCGGCTCTTCCCGCCCCTCCCCCACTGCATGGGAGGGGCTGGGAATTTCGGGAAACCCCCTCCCTTCCCCCCCCTCCCCCGCCGCTGAAAGGTGGGAATTTTCCCGTGGGGGGGGGGGTTGAGGGGGGGTTTTTTTTCGTTATTTTTTTTTTTTACACAATTACAACAAAGTTCTTTCTCAACAAACTTTAAAAAAAAAAAAAAAAAAAGGGAAAAATTTACAGTTTTCGTTCTTTTTTTTTCTTTTTTTTTTCTTTTTTGGTTTTTTTTTTTGTTTGTTTGTTTGTTTGCTTGTTTTTGTTTTTTTTTCTTTTTTTTTTTTTTGGTTCCCATTTTCCCCCCTCCCCCCCTCTCTCTCTCTCTCTCTCTTTTCCCCCTCCCGCCCCCAATTCCCAGGATTTTTTTTTTTTCCTGCCCCTCCCTCCCCAACCCCGCAGCCCCCCCCCCCGCGGTTCCCAGGTCCCTCCCCCGCCCTCCCCTCCCCGTTCCCGGATTTCCTCGGAAGTGTTTGGGAAGTGCCGCCCGCGGGCCGGGGTTCACCGGTACCCCTGGTAGCCGTAGTAGTTCCTGTAGTACCGGTCTCTGTCCTGGTAGTAGTTCTGCCACTGGGAGGGGAGAGACAGGGGGGTACTGGTTAAACTGGGACCTACTGGGACCTGCCACGGAGCCCCCGCCCCCTCCCTGTCCTGTTTCCATCCCAGGTTCCCAGTGGGAACACTCTGGAATGTGAGCCCTGTACCCCATTCCCGGTGTTCCCGGTTACCTCGCGGTTGTACTGCCAGTACTGCCTCTCATTCCCAGTATTCCCAGTGTTCCCAGCATTCCCGGTTACCTCGTGGTTGTACTGCCGGTACTGCCCCTCATTCCCAATATTCCCAGTATTCCCAATATTCCCAGTATTCCCAATATTCCCAGTATTCCCAGTTACCTCGCGGTTGTACTGCCGGTAGTGCCCCCAATTCCCAGCATTCCCAGTATTCCCAGCATTCCCGGTATTCCCAGTTACCTCGCGGTTGTACTGCTGGTAGTGCCCCCCATTCCCAATATTCCCAGCATTCCCAATATTCCCAGCATTCCCGGCGTTCCCGGTTACCTCGCGGTTGTACTGCCGGTAGTGCCCCTCATTCCCAGCATTCCCAGCATTCCCAGCATTCCCGGTTACCTCACGGTTGTACTGCCGGTAGTGCCCCTCATTCCCAATATTCCCAGTATTCCCAATATTCCCAGCATTCCCAGCATTCCCAGTTACCTCGCGGTTGTACTGCCGGTAGTGCCCCCCATTCCCAGCATTCCCAGCATTCCCAGCATTCCCGGTTACCTCGCGGTTGTACTGCCGGTAGTGCCCCCCATTCCCAGCATTCCCAGCATTCCCGGCGTTCCCGGTTACCTCGCGGTTGTACTGCCGGTAGTAGTCCCGGTATCTGTCGTAGTTGTAGTCGCGGCCGTAGAACCGATCGTCGTAACCCCGGTAACGGTCGTAGAAGTTCCGGTACCCCTGGGGGGGCACGGACCGGTAAGGACCAGTACGGACCAGTAGGGACCAGTACAGACCAGTTCACACCAGTATGAACCGACTGACGTCAGCAGGGAGCAGTTCAGAGAGAAGGAAGGGAAGGTTTGGGAAGGGGAGGGGGCAGGAACAAGGAGGGAGGTGGGTGGGAAGCAGGAGGGAAGGAGGCAGGAAGTGGGAAACAGGAATTGTTTGGGAAGCAGGAATGGGGCAGGAATGGGGCAGGAACGGGGCAGGAACGGGGTAGGAATTGTTTGGGGAGCAGGAATGGGGCAGGAATGGGGCAGGAAGCAGGAAGGGGGCAGGAATGGGGCAGGAATTGTTTGGGGAGCAGGAATGGGGCAGGAATGGGGTAGGAAGCAAGAATGGGGCAGAAATGGGCCAGGAATGGGGCAGGAATAGGTCAGGAATGGGTGGGGAAGCAGGAATGGGTGGGGAAGCAGGAATGGAGGAGGAATGGGTCAGGAATGGGTGGGGAAGCAGGAATGGGTCAGGAGCGGGTCAGGAAGTGTTGGGGAAGCAGGAATGGGGCAGGAATGGGTCAGGAAGTGTTGGGGAAGCAGGAATTTGCGGGCCTGGGTGCTCACCCCGCGGTTGCCGGGCTGCCCCCAGTACTGCTGCTGCCCGTACACGCGGTTGTCGTAGCCCCGGCGCTGGCCCCCGACTGCCGGGAAAGAACGGGAGCAGCCGGATCAGAGCCGGGATTTGGGAAGCCCCGAACCCCCGGGCCCTCCCCACGGCCCCGGATCCCCCCATCCTGCCCCTCCTTGTGTCCTGGGATCCCCACATCCAGCCCCTCCTTGTGTCCTGGGATCCCCCTATCCAGCCCCTCCCCGTATTCCTGTATCCCATTTTCCCTCCCCGTATCCCACTATCCTGGTTTTTTTCCCCTCACCATATCCCTGTATCCTGTTTCCCCTCCCTGTATCCCATTATCCCATTTTTCCCCTCCCCGTATCCCTGTATCCCGTTATCCCCATATCCCTGTACCCCCTCCCCGTATCCCTGTATCCCATTATCCCCATATCCCTGTACCCCCTCCCTGTATCCCGTTATCCCTGTATCCCCCCACTGTATCCCTGTATCCCATTCTCCCGTTTCCCCCCTCACCGTATCCCTGTATCCCGTTATCCCTGTATCCCCCCACTGTATCCCTGTATCCCATTCTCCCGTTTCCCCCCTCACCGTATCCCTGTATCCCGTTATCCCTGTATCCCCCCACCGTATCCCGTTATCCCATTCTCCCGTTTTCCCCCTCACCGTATCCCTGTATCCCGTTATCCCGTTTTTCCCCCCTCACCGTATCCCTGTATCCCATTATCCCGTTTCCCCCCTCACCGTATCCCGTTATCCCATTCTCCCTGTCCCCCCTCACCGTATCCCTGTATCCCGTTATCCCTGTATCCCCCCTCACCGTATCCCGTTATCCCATTCTCCCTGTCCCCCCTCACCGTATCCCTGTATCCCGTTATCCCTGTATCCCCCCTCACCGTATCCCGTTATCCCATTCTCCCTGTCCCCCCTCACCGTATCCCTGTATCCCGTTATCCCTGTATCCCCCCACCGTATCCCGTTATCCCATTCTCCCGTTTTCCCCCCTCACCGTATCCCTGTATCCCATTATCCCATTCTCCCTGTCCCCCCTCACCGTATCCCTGTATCCCATTATCCCGTTTCCCCCCTCACCGTATCCCTGTATCCCGTTATCCCGTTTTTCCCCCCTCACCGTATCCCTGTATCCCGTTATCCCGTTTCCCCCCTCACCGTATCCCTGTATCCCGTTATCCCGTTTCCCCCCTCACCGTATCCCTGTATCCCATTCTCCCATTCTCCCTGTCCCCCCTCACCGTATCCCTGGCCGCGGTTGCGGTTCTGCCGGTTGCGCTTGTTGCGGTTGTTGCGCCGGTTGGCCCGTTTCTCGGAGGGCGGGAGCAGCTTCCGGGCCTCCTCCTTGTACCGGGACACCAAGGGCTGCGCCTCCTCCTTGCCCAGCTCCCCGTACACCACCTCATCCAGGTAATCGTTCTTTTCCGGCAGGGAATAATTCGCTGCAGCGGGAACGACGGGAACGGTTCCCTCCGTCAGCCCCGGCCTTTCACCCCCGTCCCCCAAAACCACGGCAGAACTCCAGGTTTTCCTCCCCCCCCCCCCCCCCCTCGTTTCCTGCCCGTTCCCACCTTTCATTTCCAGCATCACCGACTCGGGAACGTCCTCCCCTTCCGCCTCCTTCCGCAGCTCCAGCCGCTTTTTCCAGTCCTCCTCCGTCGGGACGATCACCACGACTTTCCTGGAGAAGCCCTTGAAGGCCAAGAGCTTCCGGCGCTGCCCCGAGTTGTACACGTTGCACTGGCAAGGCAGAACGGCGGGAATTCGGGATGGGGAGCGCCGGGAGGAGGCGATCCCGAGTTCCCGGAGGGGGAAGGATTTCCCGGGATACCTGGTCGAGGATGAAGTTCCGCTTGGAGCGGGGAGCGATCTGGACCAGCTTGCTAAGGCACTGGGCTGCCTGCTGAGTCAGCAGGTCTCTGCTCTTGGCATCCAGCTCTTCCACGTCCGGACCCCTCGTCTGGAAAACCGTCGGAAAAGCGGGAATGAGCGGGAGGAGCCTCGGCGCCCTCAAACCGCCCGAAAAAGCTCCTCCGAAACCTCCCTCAAAGTCCTCCCAAACTGCCCCCAATTCCCACAAATCCCCCTTAACCTCCCTCAGGGACTCCCAGATTTCCAATTCCCTCCTCGAATTCCTCAAATCCCCTCTAAACTTCCCTCAAACTCCCCCAAATTCCCAATTCCCCCCTCAAATCCCCTCTAAACTTCCCTCAAACTCCCCCAAATTCCCAATTCCCACCTCAAAACTCTCCAAATTCCCTCTAAACTTCCCTCAAACTCCCCCAAATTCCCTCTGAACCTCCCCCAACCCCCCCCCCCAATCCCTGCTTCCCCTCCCATCGTGGGCATTCCCGGAATTCCCGGTGCTCACCCGCAGCTGGTGCAGGACGGCTTCTGTTCCCAGGATGTTGTAGCGCTTCTCCCGGTTTTCCTGGGAATGTTTCTGAGCCCACTGGGTCTTCCCGGAGCCCGGCAGCCCCACCATGAGCAGCACCTGGATACGGGGAGGGAAAAGCGGGATGAGGTGGGAAGAGGGGAACGGTGACAGCATTCCCAGGGGATCCAGAGGATCCAGGGAGATGGAGCGGTGCTGAAATTCCACTCCTGGCAGATCCCAAAGGATGGGAGTGGTGCCAGTATTCCCAGTGGATCAGCACCGGGATTTCCAGGTCTGAGAGGAGGGAATGGCTCTGGCATTCCCAGTGGCTCCAGAGGGAGCAGAGCCAGCATTCCCAGTGGATCCAGAGCCAGCATTCCCAGTGGATCCAGAGCCAGGATTCCCAGCAACTCCAGAGGAAGCAGAGCCACCATTCCCAGGAGCTCCAGAGGGAGCAGAGCCACCATTCCCAGTGGCTCCAGGGAGAGCAGAGCCACCATTCCCAGTGGATCCAGAGCCATCATTCCCAGCTGCTCCAGAAGGAACAGAGCCAGGATTCCCAGGAGCTCCAGAGGAAGCAGAACCACCATTCCCAGTGGCTCCAGAGGGAGTAGAACCACCATTCCCAGTGGTTCCAGAGGGAGCAGAACCACCATTCCCAGTGGCTCCAGAGGGAGCAGAGCCACCATTCCCAGCTGCTCCAGAAGGAACAGAACCAGGATTCCCAGCAGCTCCAGAGGAAGCAGAACCACCATTCCCAGCGGATCCAGAGCCACCATTCCCAGGAGCGCCAGGGGGGATCAGCGGCCGGCGATTCCCAGGAGCCGCCCGCTCAGCATTCCCAATGCCATTCCCGGCGCCATTCCCGACACCATTCCCGGCCCCATTCTCGGCGCCATTCCCGGCACCATTCCTGACACCATTCCCGGCCCCATTCCCGGCGCCATTCCCGGCGCTCACCTCGCACTCCTCGGTGCTGCGGGGGGGCAGGGGGGTGCGGACGCGCTCCTGGGCGGGCAGGGCGTGGATGAAGACGAATCCCTCGGGGACGGCTCCGAAGGGCTCCTCGCGCTGCCCGAAGTTGAGCTCGACGGCGCAGCCCTTGCAGAGCACGTGGGGCAGCAGCGCCCGCTCCGCCAGCGAATCCTTGGGGACGCGGAAGGCCGGGCCCAGCCCCTGCCCGTTCTTGGAGAAGGACAGCTCCACCACCTCCTCGGAGCCCTCGAAATCCTGGGAGAGCCAAAATTCCCGCTTTTGCCACGCTCCCGGAAACATTTCCCCCCCAAGAGCAGCTTTGCTGGGTTGTTTCCTCCATTTTCCCAAATTTCCCCCAAATTTCCCGCCAGTTTTTCTGGATCTCCCACCCACACTTACTTTTTCCAGATGTTTTCCCTCCTTTTCTGAATTGTTCCTTTTTTTTTTCCATGATTTCTCCCTCTGTTTTTCTGAATTGCTCCCCTTGAATTTTCCCCATTTTCCCAAATTGTTCCTGTTTTTCCCATGATTTCTCCCTCTGTTTTTCTGAATTGCTCCCCTTGAATTTTCCCCATTTTCCCAAATTGTTCCTGTTTTTTCCATGATTTCTCCCTCTGTTTTTCTGAATTGCTCCCCTTGAATTTTCCCCATTTTCCCAAATTGTTCCTGTTTTTCCCATGATTTCTCCCTCTGTTTTTCTGAATTGCTCCCCTTGAATTTTCCCCATTTTCCCAAATTGTTCCTGTTTTTAACATGATTTCTCCCTCTATTTTTCTGAATTGCTCCCCCTGAATTTTCCCCATTTTCCCAAATTGTTCCTGTTTTTAACATGATTTCTCCCTCTATTTTTCTGAATTGCTCCCCCTGAATTTTCCCCATTTTCCCAAATTGTTCCTTTTTTTTCCATGATTTCTCCCTCTATTTTTCTTAATTGTTCCCCCTGAATTTTCCCCATTTTTCCAAATCGTTCCTCTTTTTTTTCCACATGTTTCTCACTACTTCTCTAAATTTTTTCTCTTATTTTATTTTTCTCTGATTTTCCCCTATCTCCCCCAAATTTCCCACCAGTTTATCTGGATCTGCCCCCCACACTTATTTTTTCCAGATGTTTCCCCTCCTTTTCCGAATTGTTCCTGTTTTTTCCAAGATTTCCCCCCTCCATTTTTCTGAATTGTTTCCCTTGAATTTTTTTCCACATTTTTTCCCAGATATTTCTCCTAATTTTCCCCCCTTTTTCCCCCTGATTTTCTCCAAGTTTTTCCTTACTTTTCCACCAATGTTTCTGGATTTCTCTCCCCCATTCTTATTTTTTCCAGATGTTTTCCCTCCTTTTCCCAACTGTTCCTGTTTTTTCCCCACGATTTCTCCCTCTATTTTTCTGAAATGTTCCCCTTGAATTTTCCCCCCCATTTTCTCAAGTTGCTCCTGATTTTTTCCAGATATTTCTCCTCATTTTTCTAAGTTTTTCCCCTTTTTTCCCCCCTGCATTTTTCCCCTAATTTTCCACCAACATTTCCGGATTGGTTTCCATTTTTTCTGGATTTCTCTCCCTCCTCCCTTCCCCTTATTTTTTCCAGATATTCCCCCTCATTTTTCCCAATTGTTCCTCATTTTCCCCAGATTCCCTCCCCCCTTTTATCCCAATATTTTTCCCCATTTTTCTAAATTATTCCCATTTTTTCCCCCTAATTTTTCCGTATTTCCCCTTGAATTTTCTCCAGATCCCCCCAATTTTCCCAGGCCCCTCCCCACCCCTTTCTGGACATTTTTTCCTTGGATTTTCCCAATTTCCCCCCTTTCCTCACCGCGAAGCAGCCGATGACGTCGTTCTCCCCGAAGCTCTCCCCGAATTCCTCAAACTGCCCATTTTCCACCTTCAGCCCCCGCCCGTCGTAGCCGTAGGAAAACTCGTCCTCCCCTGGAACGGGAGGAAAGCCCGTGAAACCAGAACGTTGGGATGGAAGGGGGAGCTGTCCTGGAATTCCAGGGGGATTTTAGGGATGGAAAAGGGTTTTGGTGTTTTTTTTTTTTACCCAGCTGGGAGTGGGAGAAATCCACGGACCAACCCACACGGAAAAGGGGCACCTCGGGGCTGCCCTCCTTGAGGGGCAGGTACTGCGTCACCTGAGGGAGGAAAACCGGGATCAGCTGGGAATGGGATGGGAAAAAGGAGGGAACTGGCCTTAAAAAGCCCCAAAACGGCCCTAAAAGGCCTCAAACTGGTCCAAAACGGCCCTAAAGTGGCCCAAAAAGGCCCCAAAAGGCCTCAAACTGGTCCAAAACGGCCCTAAAGTGGCCCCAAAAGGCCTGAAATTGTTCAGACCACCCAGAATCCCCCGTAAACACATCCAGAACCCCCTCAAACTGCCCCAAAACTCCCCTAAACCCACCCAGAACAAGCCCCAACCCACCCCAAATCCCTCAACAGCCCTCAAACCCACCCAAACGCCCCTCAACTCCCCCCAAAACTGCCCTAAACCCACCCAACCCCTCCCAAACCAGCTCAAACCACCCCCAAACCCACCCAAACCTCCCTCAACTCCCCCCAAAACAGCCCTAAACCCACCCAAACCCCCTCTCAAACCCTCTCAAAATAGCCCTAAACCCACCCGAACCCTCCCAAAACAGTCCCAAACCCACCCAAAACTCCCCAAACCCACTCAAACCACTCCCACCCCCCCCCAAACCCCACTCAAACCACCCATAAACAGCCCTAAACCCACCCGAACCCCCCTCAAACCCTCCCAAAACAGCCCCCAAACCACCCAAACCCCCTCCCAAACCCCCAAACTCCCCCCAGGGCTCCCCTCCCTGCCCCAATCCCAGGCTCAACCTCCCTCCTCCCCCTTCCCAAGGCTCCTTTTCCCCCCGGTTTGGGGCCCGGGGCCCACCTTGGCCTCGAAGCAGACCCTGCCCTTGGTGACCCCGTGGGTGCTGCGGGCGCCGGCCCAAAGGCCCGGGAATTTCTCTGGGAACAGCGGCTGCCCCCCGTAACGGTCCCGGCTGGCGCGGAACTGCAGGTCCGACGTGTCTGGGGGGGGGCACAAAAATGACCCAAATCGTCCCAAAACGGGGCGAATTCACCCCAAAATCCACCACGAGCTGATCCCAAAAGTCCTCCTAAAAACCCGCCTCAAATCGAGCCCAAAATGCTTCAATTTGTCCCCAAAACCCGCCGTAAATAGACCCCAAAATGCTTCAATTTGCCCCAAAATCCACCTCAAATTGAGCCCCAAAATGCTTCAATCCGCCCCAAACCCCACCTTAAACAGACCCCAAAATGCTTCAATTTGTCCCAAAATCCATCTCAAATCGAGCCCCAAGCGCTTCAATTCGTCCCAAACCCCACCTTAAATAGACCCCAAAATGCTTCAATTTGTCCCCAATATCCACTTTAAATAGACCCCAAAATCCACTTTAAATACACCCTAAAATGCTTCAATTTGTCCCAAAATCCATCTCAAAACGAGCCCCAAAATGCTTCAATTCATCCCAAAAACCCACCTTAAACAGACCCCAAAATGCTTCAATTCCTCCCCAAGCCCACCTCAAATCGCCCCTAAAATGCCTCAAATTCCTCAGAAATGCCCCTAAAACTCCTCAAATGGCCCCAAAACCACCTCGAGCCCCCCCCCCCCCCCTTCCCGAGGAGACCCCAAATCCCGGCGGGAATTCCCGGAATTCCCAACCGTTCCCGTACAGGTGTCGAGGATGACGAGGGTCTCGTCCTCTTCCCCCTCACGAGGCTCCTCCTCGGGCGGCGGCGGCGACTTGGATCTGTGGGGATGGGAATGGTGGGATTGGGGGGGATCCGGGGGGATTCCCGGCTCCAGAGGAATTGGGGAGCTCTGGGACGATCCCCTGGGGTCTGAGGGGTTCCAGGGGTTATTCCGGGGGGATTCAGGGAGCTGCTCCAGAGGGATCCTCATCTCCAGGGGCTCCAGGGAAATTCCTGGTCCCAGGGGCCCCACAGGATCCCCAAATCCAGGGAGTTTCCTGGATCTGGGGGGGTCCAGCTCCAGGGGAACTGGGGGCTCTGGGATGATCCCTCAGCTCTGGGGGGGGTTCCAGGGGCTATTCCAGGGGTATCCCAAGCTCAGAAGAGATTCAGGGATCTTCTCCAAGTGGCTCCCCGGCTCTGAGGGAGCTCCAGAGGCTATTCCAGGAGGATTCCAAATTTGGGGGGGGGAACCAAGGAGCTGCTCCAGGGGCTATCCCAGGGGGATCCAGGGATCTTCTCCAAGTCCCTCTCCCTGCTCCGAGGGAGCTCCAGGGGCTATTCCAGAGATATCCTGAGCTAGGGAAGGGATTCAAGGAGCTGCTCCAGGGGCTGTTCCAGGGGGATTCAGGGATCTTCTCCAAGTGCCTCCCTGGCTCTGAGGGAGCTCCAGGGGCTATTCCAGGGGGATTCCAAACTTTGGGGGGATTCAGGGAGCTGCTCCAGGGGCTCTTCCAGGGGTATCCCAAGGTCTCTCTGAGGGAGCTCCAGGGGCCATTCCAGAGATATCCTGAGCTAGGGAAGGGATTCAGGGAGCTGCTCCAGGGGTATCCCAAGGTCTCTCTGAGGGAGCTCCCCTTCCCCCCCCCACTTCCAGGGGGATCCCCATTTCCAGGGAGCTCTGGATCAATCCCTGCTCTGCCATCCCGGTGCCTCCCCCTGGGCAGGGCTCTCCCGTGCCCGGGGGTCCCTCGGAATCCCTGGAAAAGGCTGGGAATTCCGGGCTCACCGGGAATTGTAGGCCTCCTCCCGGAACTCGTAGTAGGCGCGGCCGTGCTCGTCCTTCTCGTCCCGCTGCCGCTTGAGGCCCCTCCGCTCGGCCTCGGAGCCCGTGGCCTGGGATCTGTCCTCCTCATCCCCTGGGAAAACACAGCCCAAGAAAAACATCCATTGTCACCCCTGGAAAAAACGGGAAAACGTGGAAAAATCCGGAAAAAAAAACGGCGCCGGGCGGGGGTTTTATGGATGTGGGGAGCGGCGAAACGGCCCCGCCGGGGGGGGAAATTCCAAGGGGTTGGGCTTCAAAAAGGGAAATATTCCATGGAAATCAGGGATTTATCCAGCTTTGGTTCCCATTTAACTCGTTAATAAAGGAATTAGGTGAAATATTCCATGGAAATCAGGGATTTGTCCAGCTTTGGTTCCCATTTAACTCCTTAGGAAATGAATTAGGTGAAATATTCCATGGAAATCAGGGATTATCCCGGCTTTAACCCCCTCTAGTTCCCATTTAACTCATTAATAAAGGAATTAGGTGAAATATTCCATGGAAATCAGCGATTTGTCCAGCTTTGGTTCCCATTTAACTCCTTAGGAAATGAATTAGGTGAAATATTCCAGGGAAATCGGGGACTTCAAAGGCTTTTCCAGACTTTAATCCCGTTTCAGTTCCATTGGGCTCGTCACGAAATCACCTTCCCAATCCCTTGGGAAAACATCCCAAACCCTCCATTTTAATGGGAAAAATGAGGGAAATATTCCATGCAAATCAGGGATTTTACTGGTTTTCCCCAACTTTAATCCCGCTTTTTTCCCAGGAAGCCCCATCAGGCTGAAAGAAATTCCAGCTGCCTCCTTAAAAAACGAGTGAAGTGGAATATTCCATGGAAATCTGGGATTTTCCCAGCTTTGGTTTCCATTTAACTCGTTACAAAATGAACTGAGTGAAACATCCCACGGGAATCGAGGATTTTAATGGGTTTTCCCAACTTTTATCCCCCTTTTTTTCCAAGATGATCCTCCCAAATGCCCCATGAGCCTGAATGAAATTCCAACTGTTCCCTTAAAAAACGAGTTAAGTGAACCAGTCCATGGAAATCAGGGATTTCCAAGGCTTTTCCCAACTTTAAATCCACTTTTTTAGCAAAATAACACTCCCAGTGTCCTGCAACCCTGGATAAAATTCCAATTGTTTCCTTAAAAAACGAGTTAAATGAAGATATTCCCTGGAAATCAGGGATTTCAAAGGCTTTTCCCAACTTTAGTCCCGTTTTTTTCGGAGATGACACCCCAGATGCCCCATTAGGCTGAATGAAATTCCAACTGTTTCCTTAAAAAACCAAGTTAAATGAGGCCATTCCATGAAAATCAGGGGGTTTAGTGGCTTTTCCCAACTTTAATCCCACACAAATTCCAAAATGAGGCTCCAAAGGCCCCGTTAGGGAGGAGAAAATTCCAACTGTTTCCTTAAAAAATTAACTAAGTGAAACAGCCCATGAAAATCCTGGATTTTAATGGCTTTTCCCACCTTTAATCCCATTTAAATTCCGTTTAACTCCTTAAAAAAGGAGTTAAATGAAGATATTCCACAAAAATCAGGGATTTCAAGGGTTTTTTCCAACTTTAATCCCGTTTTTTTTTCCCCCAAAACTCTGCTCCAAATACCTCATTGCCCTGGATAAAATTCCCGTTATTTTCCTTAAAAAATTATTTCAGTGAAAGTTTTCCATGAAAACCACGGATTTTAATGGTTTTCCCCAACTTTTATCCTCTTTTTTTTCCCAAAACGATGCTCCAAATATCCCATTTATCCAAATCCCTCGGGATCAAACACATCCCAAACCCTCTGGAAAGGGGATTTAGGGCCGGGTTTAAACCCTGGGAAGCAACAATTCCCACTTGGAATGTGGGAAAGGGGGAAAAAAACCCCCCAAAACCCTTAAAAACTCCAAGGAATGAGAAATTCCCTCGGGATTTTCCCGGAGGAGGAAAAACTCGGGATCAATGTCCGTGGGTTTAATGAATAACTGGGACACCTGGGCCAAAAAACCGGAATAAATCCCACAAGGAAATTCAAGGAAACCACAAAACTTCCCAAATTTCAGGCTCCTTGACCGAAAGGAAGCCAAAAAAATCGTTGAAACTCGGAAATAATTCCATGAAATCCAAGGTTTTGTGCTTTTCCAAAGCCCCTTAATGGAGATTTTTCAGCTAATAAGGATTTTATCCCATAAAAATCATCATTTGGGAAGATTCTGGGGATGGTTTCTCTTCATTCCCAAGAAAATCCTGCTCTGCCATCACCACAAATCCTCCCAAAGCCGGGAGCTTTTCCCAAAAACCAGGATTTTTCCCTCCAAAATCATGATTTCTCCTCCCCCCCAAACCAGGATATTTCCCTACAAATTCCAGGACTTTTCCCAAAAAACAGGATTTCTCCCCAAAAAACCAGGATCTTTCCCTCAAACCAGAATTCCTTCCCCCCGACCACCAACTTTTCCCCCCAAATCCAGGATCTTTCTCCCTAAAACCAGGATTTTCCCCTCCAAAATCACAATATCCCCCCCCAAAAACCAGCATCTTTTTTCCCCCCAAACCAAGATATTTCCCCACAAATCCCAGGGCTTTTCCCAAAAAACAGATTTCCCCCCCCCCCAAAAAAAAAAATCAGGATTATTCCCAAAGAAACCAACACTTTCCTCCCAAACCAGGATCTGCTCCCAAAACCAGGATTTCTTTTTTCTCTCCAAACCGGGATCTTTCCCTCCAAACCAGAATTTCTTATCCCAAATCCAGACTCCTTTACCCCCAAACCAGGATATTTCCCCATAAATCCCAGGACTTTTCCCAAAAAACGCAGGATCTTTCCCCCAAACCAGAATTATTTTTTTTTTTTACCCTGAAACACCAACTTTTCCCCCTCCAAATCCCGGATTTTCCCCCCAAAACCCCGGGATTTTTCCCCCCAAACTCGCTCCCCCCCCCTGCTCCGGCCGCGTTCCCGACGCTCCCACTTCCCAATCCCAACCCCCGGGAGCAAAACACTTGGAATTCATTCATTTGCCCCACTCCAAAAGACTCCGAGCTCAACTTTTTCCCACTTCTTTTTCCTAAAATGCCGATTTTTCCCTCCCCTTAAAGAGCATCTCCGAAGGGAATCCCGGTCCCTGTTCCCAGCCCAGCTCCGGGAAGCAGGAAGTGGTTTTTAATCCCAGGTTTTTTGGCTTCCCAGATGGAATAAACCCCCCAAAATCTTTGGAAGAGGAGGAAGGGAAGGGCAACGACCCCACTCTGGACCCCCTCCCCAAAAAAAAAACTCGGGAACGGGGGAATTTTGGGAGCTCCGGGACTGGGATTTTAGAGGGGAAATGGGGGTTTTATGGGGTGGGGGGTGAAGGGGAATTTGGGGGTGGGTGAGGGGGTCTGGGGGTGTTCTGGGGGGGTCCCTGGGTTGGGCAGGGTGGGATAACACCGGGATAATCCCGGGATCCAGGGATGGGGGAGGGATCGCGGGGTCCCTCCGGTTTAGGGGGGTCAGAAGGTCCCTTCTGGGGAGTCTGGGGGTCCCTCCCCGGGGTCCATTCCTAGGTCAGGGGGTCCCTCCCCAGGTTGGGGGGGTCTCTCCCGGGGGTCTGGGGGTCATTCCTGGTTGGAGAGGTCCCTGCTGGGGGTCCATCCCTGCTTTGGGGGGTCCCTTCTGAAGCCCCTCCCCTGGGTCAGGGGGTCCCTCCCGGGTCGGGGGGTCCATCCCCAGTCTGGGGGGCCCCTCCGGGGGGTCTGGGGTTCCCTCCCAGGGGTCATAAAGTCCATCCCAGCTTGGGGGGGTCCCCTCCAGGAGGGTCCATTCCCAGATCGAGGGGTCCCTCCCGGGGGTCCATTCCCGGTTCGGGGAGTCCCTCTCGAGGGTCGGGGGCTCCTCTACGGGGGTCGTAAGGTCCATCCCTGGTTAGGGGGATCCCTCCCAGGCTCCATTCTCGATCCTGGTCCCTCCGGGGGATCATAAAGTCCCTCCCAGGTTGGGGATGTCCCTCCCGGGGGTCAGGACGTGCAACACAGGTTGTGGGGGTCTCTCCCGGGGGTCCGTTCCCGATCCTGGGGGGTCCCTCCGGGGGATCATAAGGTCCCTCCCGGGTTGGGGATGTCCCTCCCGGGGGTCTCCCCGCCGCTCACCCGCCTGCGCTCCCTCCTCCTTGGCCTCGGCCGCGGCCGCCTCGTCCCCGCTGGGCGCCTCTTCCGGCGGCCGCTCGGCCCCGTTCACGCCGCCGCCTCCTTCTCCTCCTCCTCCTCCCTCGGTCGCTCCGGGCTCGGCCTCGGCCGCCGGTTCCTCCTGCGGCGGCTGCAGCTGCGGCGGCTCCGGGCCCGCGGGCTCGGCCGGGGCCGCCTCCTCTTCCTCCTCCTCCTCCTCCTCCTCCTCCCCGGGGGGGCCGGACTGGGCCGGGGCCGCCTCGGGGGCCGCGGCGGCCGCCTCGTCCTCGTCGGCCAGCAGCGCTTCCTCGTCCTCCTCCTCCTCTTCTTCCTCCTCCTCCTCCTCTTCCTCCTCCTCCTCCTCCTCCTCCCCTCCGTGGTGGTGCCGCCCGGCCGGACCTCCCGCCGGCCCCGCTTCTCCTGCTCCTCCTCCTCCTCCGCAGGCCCCGGGCGCGGCGGCCGGGCCTCCCCCTCCTCCTCCTCCTCCTCCGCCGCCGCCTTCCTCAGGCCCCGCCGCCAACATCTCGGCGTCCAGGGCCTCCTGCAGCCGCTGCGCCAGCTCCACCTTCAGCCCGCGGGCGTCCAGCCCGCGCCGGCCCAGCTCGGCCCGCAGCTCGGTCACCTTCAGCCGCTTCACGTCCATGGCGGGTCCGGCGTGAGGGGAAGGGAAAGGGGGGGGAAAAAGGGGAGGGAGGGGGTGAGGGAGGAGGGAGGGGGGGAAGCGGAAGCCGCGGGCGCGCTGAAGCGGCGGCGCGGAGGCCGGAGCGCGAGGCCGGGCCGGGCCTTCAGGGGAGGCCGCGCGGGGCGGGGACGGGGAGAGGGAGGGAGGGAAGGAAGAGGCGGAGCCCGCGGGGAGCTTCGAGGGGGGGAGGACGAGGCGCTCGGTTGTTTGTGAGGGGAGTGAAGGAGGGGAGGGGGGGGAAGAGGCCCCGAGGGGGGCGCGGACGGAGCGCGGAGCGATCGCCGGGCCCGTCCCGCCGCCGCCGCCGCCGCCGCCTCAGCTGCGCCTGCGCCGCCCCCCCTTCCTCCTCCTTCCTCCTCCTCCCTCCTCCTTCCCGCCCGCTCCGCGCGCGCGCCGCGCGGACGCTGCGCACGCGCACACCCGCCGCGAGCCTGCGCGCGCCGCCGAAACCCCGCGAAAACCCCTCCTGCGCCTGCGCAGTTCCCATTTCTTCCCCCCCCCTTCTTCCCGCTCCCCCCCCCCCAGCCCCACCTACGTGCGCAACGGTCGCCGCGAGTGTCGCCTCGGCCCCCCCCGCCTTGAAAATCGGATTTTCTGATTGGTCAGAAAATCTGGTTCTGCCC
>NW_026138661.1:0-34022 GCF_025592945.1 Manacus candei
CATCACGTCCCCTTGTCCCTGGAGTTGTGGGGTCACCCCACCAAGTCCTTTTATCCCTGGAGCTGTGGGGTCACCCCCATCACATCCCCTTGTCCCTGGGGTCCCCCCCACCAAGTCCCTTTATCCCTGGAGTTGTGGGGTCACCCCCATCACATCCCCCTGTCCCTGGAGTTGTGGTGTCACCCCCATCATGTCCCTTTATCCCTGGGGTCACCCCCATCACGTCCCCTTGTCCCTGGAGTTGTGGGGTCACCCCACCAAGTCCTTTTATCCCTGGAGCTGTGGGGTCACCCCCATCACATCCCCTTGTCCCTGGAGCTGTGGGGTCACCCCCATCACATCCCCTTCTCCCTGGGGTCACCCCCATCACGTCCCCTTTATCCCTGGAGCTGTGGGGTCACCACCAAGTCCCTTTATCCCTGGAGTTGTGGGGTCACCCCCATCACGTCCCCCCTGTCCCTGGAGCTGTGGGGTCACCACCAAGTCCCTTTATCCCTGGAGCTGTGGGGTCACCCCACCAAGTCCCCTTGTCCCTGGGGTCACCCCCATCTCATCCCCTTGTCCCTGGAGCTGTGGGGTCTCCATCCCAGCCCCGCTGTGGGGTGGGGCTGGTGGTCTCCCCCCCTCACCGTGCCCGTGCCCTCCAGGTGGGCGGCGCGGGCAAGAGCAGTGCCCGGGTGGACGGGAACGGGAGCCTGGTCCTGCAGCCCCTGAGCAAGGAGCAGCACGGGCTCTGGGAGTGCAGGGCCACCAACAGGGTGGCCACTGTCACCACGGCCACCGCTGTCCACGTGCTGGGTGAGCCCCCTGCGCTGGCACCGGCCCTGGGGGGCTTCGGGGTGGGGTGGGGTGGGGGGTGACCCCTGGCACCGTCCCGTGGCGTCCTGGCATTGCTGGGGCGGGGCTGGGAGGGCATTCCTGGCATCCCATGGCATCCTGGGCTGAATCTGGGATGGGGTGGCCCAGCAGGAGCAGGGAGGGCGTTCCTGGCACCATCCCATGGCATCCTGGCATTGCTGGGGCAGGGCTGGGGTGGCTCAGCAGGAGCTGAATCTGGGATAGGGTGGCCCAGCAGGAGCAGGGAGGGCATTCCTGGCATCCCATGGCATCCTGGCATTGCTGGGGCGGGGCTGGGGTGGCTCAGCAGGAGCAGGGCAGGGCATTCCTAGCACCATCCCATGGGATCCTGGGCTGGATCAGGGCTGGGAGGGGATTCCTGGCACAATCCCATGGGATCCTGGGCTGGACTGGGGCTGGGAGGGGGTTCCTGGCACCATCCCATGGCATCCTGGCATTCCTGGATCAGGGCTGGGGTGGCCCAGCAGGAGCAGGGAAGGGATTCCTGGCACCATCCCATGGGATCCTGGGCTGGATCGGGGCTGGGAGGGGATTCCTGGCACCATCCCATGGGATCCTGGGTTGCACTGGGGCTGGGGTGGCCCAGCAGGAGCAGGGAGGGGGTTCCTGGCACTATTCCATGGATTCCTGGGCTGGATTGGGGCTGGGAGGGCATTCCTGGCACCATCCCATGGGGCATCCTGGCATTGCTGGATCAGGGCTGGGGTGGCCCAGCAGGAGCAGGGAGGGCGTTCCTGGCACCATCCCATGGGATCCTGGCATTCCTGGCAGCATCCCATGGGATCCTGGGCTGGATCAGGGCTGGGAGGGGATTCCTGGCACCATCCTATGGGATCCTGGCATTCCTGGATCGGGGAATGCTCCCAGCAGGGGCAGGGAGGGGATTGTGCCCCCTGTGCCGGGCACTGGTGAGGCCACACCTCGAGGGCTGTGCCCGGTTCTGGGAATTCCGGGAGGATGTTGAGGGGCTGGAGCGTGTCCAGAGGGGCTGGAGCAGCAGGAGAAGGGGCTGGAGAAGTCCCGAGGGAGCTGGGGGGGCTCATCCTGGAGCAAAGGAGGCTCAGGGGGCATCAGGGGGGCACCTTCTCCCTCTGGAATTCCCTGGCAGGAGGTTGGAGCCGGGGAGGGGGGTCGGGCTCTGCTGCCAGGGAAAACCAGGAGGAGAGGGAACGGCCACAAGGGAAAGTTCAGGTTGGGAATCAGGAGGAATTTCCTCCTGGAAAAGGGGGGGGTGGGCGCTGGCAGGGGCTGCCCAGGGAGGTTTGGGGGTGTTTGGGAAGAGCCCACGTGGTGCCCCCGTGGGTGCCAGGGGGGTGTTGGGTCCCGGGTGGGGCTGGATGATCCCGGAGCTCTTTCCCAACCTGCTGGATTGTGTGATCCCGGGATTTTGTGAGTCTCTGACCCCCCCCCTCCCCAGGCACCAGCCCCCACGCTGTCACCAACGTGTCTGTGCTGGCACTGCCCCTGGCTGCCAACGTCTCCTGGGAGCCCGGCTTCGATGGAGGCTTCTTCCAGAGGTTCAGCGTCTGGTACACCCCCCTGTGAGTGCCCACCCCCCCTCCATGAGTGCCCACCCACCCCCTGTGAGTGCCCACCCCCCCTCCATGAGTGCCCACACCAACCTGGGAGTGCCCACACTCCCCCATGAGTGCCCACACCAACCTGGGAGTGCCCACACTCCCCCATGAGTGCCCACACCAACCTGGGAGTGACCACACTCCCCCATGAGTGCCCACACCAACCTGGGAGTGACCACCCACCCCTGGGAGTGCCCACGGCCCCTGGGAGTGCCCACCCCCCCTCCATGAGTGCCCACCCACCCCCTGTGAGTGCCCACCTCCCCTCCATGAGTGCCCACACCCCCTGTGAGTACCCACCTCCCCTCCATGAGTGCCCACGGCCCCTGGGAGTGCCCACCCACCCCTGGGAGCTGGTGAGGTGTCTGTGGGTGGGGGCTCTGGGTGACTGGGGGGTCTGGGGGCTGGTGGGATGTGGGAGGGGGTTCTCTGGGTGAATGGGGGTCTGGGGGCTGGTGAGGTGTGAGGAGGGGGGTTCTCTGGGTGAATGGGGGTCTGGGGGCTGGTGGGGTGTCTGTGGGTGGGGGCTCTGGGTGACTGGGGGGTCTGGGGGCTGGTGGGGGGTTCTGTGGGTGAATGGGGGGTCTGGGGGCTGGTGGGGGGTTCTCTGGGTGAATGGGGGGTCTGGGGGCTGGTGGGGGGTTCTCTGGGTGACTGGGGGGTCTGGGGGCTGGTGGGATGTGTGTGGGGGTTCTCCAGGTGACTGGGGGGTCTGGGGGCTGGTGGGGTCTGTGTGGGGGGTTCTCCAGGTGAATGGGGGGTCTGGGAGCTGGTGGGGGGGCCTCTGGGTGACTGGGGGGTCTGGGGGCTGGTGAGGTGTCTGTGGGTGGGTTCTCCAGGTGACTGGGGGGTCTGGGGGCCGGTGGGGTGTGTGTGGGGGGGGGGGTTTCCAGGTGACTGGGGGGTCTGGGGGCTGGTGGGGTCTGTGTGGGGGGTTCTCCAGGTGAATGGGGGGTCTGGGAGCTGGTGGGGGGGCCTCTGGGTGACTGGGGGGTCTGGGGGCTGGTGGGGTGTGAGGAGGGGGGTTCTCTGGGTGAATGGGGGTCTGGGGGCTGGTGGGGTGTCTGTGGGTGGGGGCTCTGGGTGACTGGGGGGTCTGGGGGCTGGTGGGGGGTTCTGTGGGTGAATGGGGGGTCTGGGGGCTGGTGGGGGGTTCTGTGGGTGAATGGGGGGTCTGGGGGCTGGTGGGGGGTTCTCTGGGTGACTGGGGGGTCTGGGGGCTGGTGGGATGTGTGTGGGGGTTCTCCAGGTGACTGGGGGGTCTGGGGGCTGGTGGGGTCTGTGTGGGGGGTTCTCCAGGTGAATGGGGGGTCTGGGAGCTGGTGGGGGGGCCTCTGGGTGACTGGGGGGTCTGGGGGCTGGTGAGGTGTCTGTGGGTGGGTTCTCCAGGTGACTGGGGGGTCTGGGGGCCGGTGGGGTGTGTGTGGGGGGGGGGTTTTCCAGGTGACTGGAGGGTCTGGGGGCTGGTGGGATGTGTATGGGGGGTTCTCCAGGTGACTGGGGGGTCTGGGGGCTGGTGAGGTGTCTGTGTGTGGGGTTCTCCAGGTGACTGGGGGGTCTGGCGGCCGGTGAGGTGTCTGTGTGTGGGGTTCTCCAGGTGACTGGGGGGTCTGGGGGCCGCTGGCCGGTGTCTGAGGGGTGCCCCCCACTGCAGGGTGAAGCCCCCTCCGCGGGCACACCACGACTGGGTGTCGCTGCCGGTGCCCGCCGGTGCCCGGCACCTGCTGGTGGAGAACCTGCAGCCCGACACCGGCTACCAGTTCAGCGTCCTGGCCCAGAACAAGCTGGGCAGCGGCCCCTTCAGCCAGATCGTCACCTCCGTGCCCAGGGGTCAGTGGGGGGCACCCCAAAACCTCCCCCACGGGGCCCCTCAACCCCCTGGGACCCTCCTGTTTCCAGGGGCACCCCCAAAACTTTCTCAGAACCCTCAATCCTCTGGGACCCTCCTGTTTCCAGGGGCACCCCCAGAACCTCCCCCCCGGGGCCCCCCAACCCCCTGGGACCCTCCTGTTCTCAGGGGCACCCCCAAAACCTCCTGAAACCCCTCAACCCCCTGGGACCCTCCTGTTTCCAGGGGCACCCCAAAACCTTCTCAGACCCCTCAGTCCCCTGGGACTCTCCTGTTTCCAGGAGCTCCCCCAAAACCTCCTGAAACCCCTCAATCCTCTGGGACTCTCTTGTTTTCAGGGGCTCCCCAAAACCTTCTCAGACCCCTCAATCCCCTGGGATCCTCCTGTTTCCAGGGGCACCCCAAAACCTCAAACCCCTCAATCCTCTGGGACTCTCCTGTTTTCAGGGGCACCCCAAAACCTTCTCAGATCCCTCAATCCCCTGGGACTCTCTTGTTTTCAGGGGCTCCCCCAAAACCTCCTGAAACCCCTCAATCCTCTGGGACCCTCCTGTTTCCAGGGGCACCCCAAAACCTTCTCAGACCCCTCAGTCCCCTGGGACTCTCCTGTTTCCAGGAGCTCCCCCAAAACCTCCTGAAACCCCTCAATCCTCTGGGACTCTCTTGTTTTCAGGGGCTCCCCAAAACCTTCTCAGACCCCTCAATCCCCTGGGATCCTCCTGTTTCCAGGGGCACCCCAAAACCTCAAACCCCTCAATCCTCTGGGACTCTCCTGTTTTCAGGGGCACCCCAAAACCTTCTCAGATCCCTCAATCCCCTGGGACCCTCCTGTTTTCAGGGGCACCCCAAAACCTCAAACCCCTCAATCCTCTGGGACTCTCCTGTTTTCAGGGGCACCCCAAAACCTTCTCAGATCCCTCAATCCCCTGGGACCCTCCTGTTTTCAGGGGCACCCCAAAACCTTCTCAGACCCCTCAATCCTCTGGGACTCTCTTGTTTTCAGGGGCTCCCCCAAAACCTCCTGAAACCCCTCAATCCTCTGGGACCCTTCTGTTTCCAGGGGCACCCCAAAACCTTCTCAAACTCCTCAACCCCCTGGGACCCTCCTGTTTTCAGGGGCACCACAAAACCTCCTGAAACCCCTCAATCCCCTGGGATCCTCCTCTATCCAGGGACTCCCCCAAAACCTTCTCAGACCCCTCAGTCCCCTGGGACTCTCCTGTTTCCAGGGGCTCCCCCAAAACCTCCTGAAACCCCTCAATCCTCTGGGACTCTCTTGTTTTCAGGGGCACCCCAAAACCTTCTCAGACCCCTCAATCCCCTGGGATCCTCCTGTTTCCAGGGGCACCCCAAAACCTCAAACCCCTCAATCCTCTGGGACTCTCCTGTTTCCAGGGGCACCCCAAAACCTTCTCAGACCCCTCAATCCCCTGGGACCCTCCTGTTTTCAGGGGCTCCCCAAAACCTTCTCAGACCCCTCAACCCCCTGGGACCCTCCTGTTTCCGGGGCACCCCAAAACCTCCCCCCCGGGGCCCCTCAACCCCCTGGGACCCTCCTGTTTCCAGGGGCACCCCAAAACCTCCCCCCCGGGGCCCCTCAACCCCCTGGGACCCTCCTGTTTCCAGGGGCACCACAAAACCTTCTCAGACCCCTCAATCCTCTGGGACTCTCTTGTTTTCAGGGGCTCCCCAAAACCTTCTCAGATCCCTCAATCCCCTGGGACTCTCCTGTTTCCAGGGGCACCCCAAAACGCCCCTCCCGGGGCCCCTCAATCCCCTGGGACCCTCCTGTTTCCGGGGCACCCCCAAAACCTCCCCCCTGGGGCCCCTCACGAGCTCCTGGAGGGCTCCTCTTTCCAGGTTCTCCCCCAAACCCCCGTCTCCCTCTCCCACCCCCTCTGGAATCTCCAATCCCCTCTCCAGTTGCCCTCCAGGGACCCTCCTGTTCCCAAATCCCCCTATCCCACTCCCACCCCTCTGGAAGCTCCAATTCCCACTCCTTCCCTCCCCCAGGGACCCTCCTGTTCCCAAACCCCTGTTTCCCTCTCCCACCCCCTCTGGAATCTCCAACCCCCTCCCCGTTTCCCCCCAGGCTCGGCGGTGCCCACAGTGCCTCAATCCCCTGGGACCCTCCTGTTCCCAAACCCTCTCTCACCCCTCTGGAATCTCCAATCCCACTCCTTCCCTCCCCCTGGGACCCTCCTGTTCCCAAAGCCCCCTATCCCTCTCCCACCCCTCTGGAATCTCCAACCCCCCCGTGCCCCCCCAGGCTCGGCGGTGCCCTCGGTGCCCCAATCCCCCGGGACCCTCCTGTTCCCAAACCCCCTTTCCCTCTCCCCCCCCTCTGGAATCTCCAACCCCCTCCCCGTTCCCCCCCAGGGATCC
The DNA here is from genome assembly GCF_025592945.1 of Manacus candei. Classification (NCBI taxonomy): domain Eukaryota; kingdom Metazoa; phylum Chordata; class Aves; order Passeriformes; family Pipridae; genus Manacus; species Manacus candei. The sequence goes on from NW_026138661.1 coordinate 6,670, forward strand.
TCCTGTTCCCAAACCCTCTCCCCCCCCCTGCAATCTCCAACCCCCCCGGTGCCCCCCCAGGCTCGGCGGTGCCCTCGGTGCCCCAATCCCCCGGGACCCTCCTGTTCCCAAACCCTCTCCCACCCCTCTGGAATCTCCAATCCCCTCTCTGGTTGCCCCCCCGGGACCCCCCTGCTCCCAAACCCTCTCCCACCCTCTGGAATCTCCAGTTCCCTCTCCCCCCCCCCTGCAATCTCCAACCCCCCCGTGCCCCCCCAGGCTCTGCGGTGCCCACAGTGCCTCAATCCCCCGGGACCCTCCTGTTCCCAAACCCTCTCCCACCCTCTGGAATCTCCAACCCCCCCGTGCCCCCCCAGGGATCCTCCTGTTCCCAAACCCTCTCCCCCCCCCGCAATCTCCAACCCCCCCGTGCCCCCCCAGGGACCCTCCCGTTCCCAAACCCTCTCCCCCCCCCCGCAATCTCCAACCCCCCCGTGCCCCCCCAGGCTCGGCGGTGCCCTCGGTGCCTCAATCCCCCGGGACCCTCCTGTTCCCAAACCCTCTCCCCCCCCCACAATCTCCAACCCCCTCCCCGTTCCCCCCCAGGGACCCTCCTGTTCCCAAACCCTCTCCCCCCCCCCACAATCTCCAACCCCCCCGTGTCCCCCACCAGGGACCCTCCTGTTCCCAAACCCTCTCCCCCCCCCCCCTGCAATCTCCAACCCCCCCGTGCCCCCCCAGGCTCGGCGGTGCCCACAGTGCCTCAATCCCCCGGGACCCTCCCGTTCCCAAACCCTCTCCCCCCCCCTGCAATCTCCAACCCCCCCGTGCCCCCCCAGGCTCGGCGGTGCCCTCGGTGCCCCAATCCCCTGGGACCCTCCCGTTCCCAAACCCTCTCCCCCCCCCTGCAATCTCCAACCCCCCCGTGCCCCCCCAGGCTCGGCGGTGCCCTCGGTGCCCCAATCCCCCGGGACCCTCCCGTTCCCAAACCCTCTCCCCCCCCCTGCAATCTCCAACCCCCCCGTTCCCCCCCTGGGACCCTCCTGTTCCCAAACCCTCTCCCACCCCTCTGGAATCTCCAACCCCCTCTCCCCCCCCGGGACCCTCCTGTTCCCAAACCCTCTCCCCCCCCCACAATCTCCAACCCCCTCCCCGTTCCCCCCCAGGGACCCTCCTGTTCCCAAACCCTCTCCCCCCCCCGCAATCTCCAATCCCCCCCCCCCCCGTGCCCCCCCAGGGACTCTCCTGTTCCCAAACCCTCTCCCCCCCCTCGCAATCTCCAACCCCCCCGTGCCCCCCCAGGGACCCTCCTGTTCCCAAACCCTCTCCCCCCCCCTGCAATCTCCAACCCCCTCCCCGCCGTTCCCCCCCAGGGACCCTCCTGTTCCCAAACCCTCTCCCACCCTCTGGAATCTCCAACCCCCTCCCCGTTCCCCCCCAGGGATCCTCCCGTTCCCAAACCCTCTCCCACCCTCTGGAATCTCCAACCCCCTCTCCCCCCCCGGGACCCTCCTGTTCCCAAACCCTCTCCCACCCTCTGGAATCTCCAACCCCCCCGTTCCCCCCCAGGGACCCTCCTGTTCCCAAACCCTCTCCCCCCCCCCTGCAATCTCCAACCCCCCCGTGCCCCCCCAGGCTCGGCGGTGCCCACGATGCCCCAATCCCCCGGGACCCTCCTGTTCCCAAACCCTCTCCCCCCCCCACAATCTCCAACCCCCTCCCCGTTCCCCCCCAGGGACCCTCCTGTTCCCAAACCCTCTCCCCCCCCCGCAATCTCCAACCCCCCCGTTCCCCCCCAGGGACCCTCCTGTTCCCAAACCCTCTCCCCCCCCCGCAATCTCCAACCCCCCCGTGCCCCCCCAGGCTCGGCGGTGCCCTCGGTGCCCCAATCCCCCGGGACCCTCCTGTTCCCAAACCCTCTCCCATCCCTCTGGAATCTCCAATTCCCTCTCCCACCCCTCTGGAATCTCTCCCTGTTTCCCTCTCCCCCCCCCCTGCAATCTCCAACCCCCCCGTGCCCCCCCAGGCTCGGCGGTGCCCACGATGCCCCAATCCCCCGGGACCCTCCTGTTCCCAAACCCTCTCCCACCCTCTGGAATCTCCAACCCCCCCGTGCCCCCCCAGGGACCCTCCCGTTCCCAAACCCTCTCCCCCCCCCGCAATCTCCAACCCCCCCGTGCCCCCCCAGGCTCGGCGGTGCCCACGATGCCCCAATCCCCCGGGACCCTCCTGTTCCCAAACCCTCTCCCCCCCCCACAATCTCCAACCCCCCCGTGCCCCCCCAGGCTCGGCGGTGCCCTCGGTGCCCCAATCCCCCGGGACCCTCCTGTTCCCAAACCCTCTCCCACCCTCTGGAATCTCCAACCCCCCCGTGCCCCCCCAGGGACCCTCCCGTTCCCAAACCCTCTCCCCCCCCCGCAATCTCCAACCCCCCCGTGCCCCCCCAGGCTCGGCGGTGCCCTCGGTGCCCCAATCCCCCGGGACCCTCCTGTTCCCAAACCCTCTCCCACCCTCTGGAATCTCCAACCCCCCCGTGCCCCCCCAGGCTCGGCGGTGCCCTCGGTGCCCCAATCCCCCGGGACCCTCCCGTTCTCAAACCCTCTCCCCCCCCCCGCAATCTCCAACCCCCCCGTGCCCCCCCAGGCTCGGCGGTGCCCTCGGTGCCCCCCGCCCGCCCGTCGGTGCCGGTGCCGGTGTCGCTGCCCCCCCCTCGGGCGCTGAGGGCCAGCGAGACCCCTCGGGGGGTGTTGCTGCGCTGGGACCCCCCCGTGCCCCTCCCCGTGCCAGGGGCACCCAGCGGGTACGCCCTGGAGCTGCGCCAGGACAGGGGCCGCTGGGAGCTGCTGGAACGTTCCATCCCGGGCACCGACACCCAGGTGCTGGTGCCGGGGCTCATCAAGGTGAGAGGGGAAAAAATAAAATAATAAAATATATAAAAGTATGATAATAAAATAATAAGATATATAAATAGGTAATAATAAAATAATAAGATATATAAATAGGTAATAATAAAATAATAAGATATATAAATAGGTAATAATAAAATAATAAGATATATAAATAAATAATAATAAAAATTAAAATATATAAATAAATAAATAATAAAATATCAAATATGTAAATAAATAATAATAAAATATTAAAATATGTAAATAAATAATAATAAAATAATAAAATATGTAAATATATAATAATAAATTAATAAAATATATAAATAAATAATAATGAAATAATAAAATATATAAATAAATAATAATAAATTAATAAAATATATAAATAAATAATAATGAAATAATAAAATATATAAATAAATAATAATAAATTAATAAAATATATAAATAAATAATAATGAAATAATAAAATTTATAAATAAATAATAATAAAATAATAAAATTTATAAATATATAATAATAAAATAATAAAGTATATAAATAGATAATAATAAAATAATTTAAAAAAAAATTAAAAATGAAGGTTAAAAAATGAAATAATAAAATATATAAATAAATAATAATAAAATATATAAATTAATAATAATAAATTAATAAAATATATAAATAAATAATAATAAAATAATAAAGTATATAAATATATATTAATAAATTAATTTTAAAAAATTTAAAAATGAAGGTTAAAAAATGAAATAATAAAATATATAAATAAATAATAATAAAATAATAAAATATATAAAAGTATGATAATAAAATAATTTTAAAAAAATTTAAAAATGAAGGTTAAAAAATGAAATAATAAAATATATAAATAAATAATAATAAAATAATAAAATATATAAAAGTATGATAATAAAATAATTTAAAAAAAAATTTAAAATGAAGGTTAAAAAATAAAATAATAAAATATATAAATAGATAATAAGAAAATAATAAAATATATAAATAGATAATAATAAAATAATAAAATATATAAATATATAATAATAAAATAATAAAATGTATAAAAGTATGATAATAAAATAATAAAAAAAATTTAAAAATGAAGGTTAAAAATAAAATAATAAAATATATAAATAAATAATAATAAAATAATAAAATATATAAATATACAATAATTAAATCATAAAATATATAAATATATGATAATAAAATAATAGAATATATAAATATGTAATAATAAAATATACACATAAATAATAATAAAATAATAAAATATATAAATAAATAATAATAAAATAATAAAATATATAAATAGATGATAATAAAATAATAAAAAAAAATTTAAAAATGAAGGTTAAAAATAAAATAAATGGGGTAAATGTGGGTGTAAATGTGTAAAATATGTGTTTAATGTGTGTGTGTTATGGAGATTTTTAGGTGTTTGGGTGTTATGTGTTTTATATGTTTTTATATGTTATAGAGCTTTATATATTTATATATTATATAGATTGTAGATATTTGATATATTATATATTTTTATATGTTATATATATTTTTTATAATATATTATATAGATTATATAGATTGTATATATTTAATATATTATATGTTTTTATATGTTATATATATTTTTTATAATATATTATATAGATTATATAGATTGTATATATTTAATATATTATATGTTTTTATATGTTATATATATTTTTTATAATATATTATATAGATTATATAGATTGTATATATTTAATATATTATATATTTTTATATGTTATATATATTTTTATAATATATTATATATATTATATAGATTGTATATATTTAATATATGTTTTATATGTTATATATATATTTTTATAATATATTATATATATTATAAAACCATATATTTATATATTATATTTTATATATATTATACATATATATTTTTATATATTATATATTCTACATATTATAAAATTTATATATTTATATATTTTATATTTAATATTTTTATATGTCATCTATTTACATATTATCTATTTATATATGTATATATTTATATATTATCTATTTTGTCTATATATACTTATATATTACATATATTTTATATATTATATACATATATTATATATTACACATTTGTATATATATGAAAATGATACAAAATTAAAATTAATTAAAATTGGAATGAATCAAAATTAAAATTTAAACCGAAATTTTAACGAATTCATTCAATCCAAAAACAAAACCCGCTTAAAAAGAAAAAAAAAAAAGAAAATCCGCTCTTGTCTAAAAATGATTCTTAAAAAAAAAACGGATTTGAATCAAAATTTAAAAAGTCAAATTGTAATTAATGACACTGAACTGAAAACCCCCCCTGGAGCCCTGGCCCTGGCAGGTCAATAAATGGGATTTTGGGGTTTTTTTTCTCCCCCCCCCCCAGGACGCCTTCTACGAGTTCCGCCTGGTGGCCTTGGCCGGCAGCTACATCAGCGAGCCCAGCAACCTGGTCAACATCTCCACGGCTGGTCAGAGTCCCCAAAGTGCCCCCCTGGTGTCCCACCCCTGTGTCACCCCCCGTGTCACCCCCAGTGTGCCACCCCTGTGTCCCTCTGTGTCCCTCCAAGGTCCTGCCGTGTCACCCCCTGTGTCCCCCTGGTGTCCCACCCCTGTGCCACCCCCTGTGTCCCTCTGTGTCCCCCCTGGGTCCCACCCCAGTGTCACCCCCCCCGTGTCCCCTGGTGTCCCACCCCAGTGTCACCCCCTGTGTCCCTCTGTGTCCCCCCAATGTCCCACTCCAGTGTCACCCCCTGTGTCACCCCCTGTGTCCCTCTGTGTCCCCCTGGTGTCCCACCTCTGTGTCCCACCCCTGTGTCCCCCCCAGTATCCCACCCCTTTGTCACCTCCTGTGTCACCCTCTGTGTCCCACCTCTGTGTCACCCCCTGTGTCACCCCCAGTGTCCCACCCCTGTGTCCCACCCCTGTGTCACCCCCCGTGTCACCCCCAGTGTGCCACCCCTGTGTCCCTCTGTGTCCCTCCAAGGTCCTGCCGTGTCACCCCCTGTGTCCCCCTGGTGTGCCACCCCCTGTGTCCCTCTGTGTCCCCCCTGGGTCCCACCCCAGTGTCACCCCCCCCGTGTCCCCTGGTGTCCCACCCCAGTGTCACCCCCTGTGTCCCTCTGTGTCCCCCCAATGTCCCACCCCAGTGTCACCCCCTGTGTCCCTCTGTGTCCCCCTGGTGTCCCCCCCCAGTGTCCCACCCCTGTGTCACTCCCTGTGTCACCCCCTGTGTCCCTCTGTGTCCCCCCAATGTCCCACCCCAGTGTCACCCCCTGTGTCCCCCCAATGTCCCACCCCAGTGTCACCCCCTGTGTCCCCCCAATGTCCCACCCCAGTGTCACCCCCTGTGTCCCTCTGTGTCCCCCCAATGTCCCACCTCTGTGTCACCTTCTATGTCCCACCCCTGTGTCCCTCTGTGTCCCCCCGGTATCCCACCCCAGTGTCACCCCCCCGTGTCCCCTGGTGTCCCACCCCAGTGTCACCCCCTGTGTCCCTCTGTGTCCCCCCGATGTCCCACCCCAGTGTCACCCCCTGTGTCCCCCAGGATCCCACCCCAGTGTCACCCCCCGTGTCTCCCAGGATCCCACCCCAGTGTCACCCCCCGTGTCCCCCAGAATCCCACCCCAGTGCCCCCCCGTGTCCCCCAGGATCCCACCCCAGTGTCACCCCCTGTGTCCCCTGCTGTCCCACCCCCGTGTCCCCCCCTATCCCCCGTGCCCTCCCCGCTGACGTGCCCTCCCAATGCCAGGCATGGAGGTGTACCCGTCGCGCACGCAGCTGCCCGAGCTGCTGCCGCAGCCGGTGCTGGCCGGGGTCATCGGTGGCATCTGCTTCCTCAGCGTGGCCGTCATCTTCAGCACCACGGCCGCCTGCCTCATGAACCGCCGGCGCGCCAACCGCGGCCGCAAGCGACGGCAAGGTACCGCCATCCCGGGGATCCTGCCCGTCCCGGGGATCCTGGGGATCCCGGCCATCCTGGTGATCCCAGTGATCTTGGCCATCCCGGTGATCCTGGGGATCCTGGCCATCCTGGGGATCCTGGTGATCCCAACCATCCCGGTGATCCTGGGGATCCTGGCCATCCTGGGGATCCTGGTGATCCCAACCATCCCGGTGATCCTGGCGATCCTGGGGATCCCAGTGATCCTGCCCATCCTGGTGATCCTGGCAATCCTGGGGATCCTGGTGATCCTGGCAATCCTGGGGGTCCCAGTGATCCTGGTGATTCCGGTGATCCTGGCCATCCCGGTGATCCTGGGGATCCTGGCCATCCTGGTGATCACAGCCATCCCACCCATCCTGGCCATCCCTGTGATCCTGGCCATCCTGGTGATCCTGGCCATCCCAGCCATCCCAGTTATCCCGGCCATCCCGGTGATCCCAGTGATCCTGGCCATCCCAGTGATCCAGGTGATCCCAGCCATCCTGGTGATCCTGGTGATCCCAACCATCCTGGTGATCCTGGTGATCCCAGCCATCCCAGTGATCCCGGTGATCCCAACCATCCTGGTGATCCTGGGGATCCCGGTGATCCTGCCCATCCCGGTGATCCTGGGGATCCCGGCCATCCTGGTGATCCCGGGGATCCTGCCCATCCTGGTGATCCTGGGGATCCCGGCCATCCTGCCCATCCTGCCCATCCCGGTGATCCTGGTGATCCCAGTGATCTTGGCCATCCCGGTGATCCTGGGGATCCCAACCAGCCTGGTGATCCCAGTGATCCTGGCAATCCTGGGGGTTCTGGTGATCCTGCCCATCCTGGTGATCCTGCCCATCCTGGGGATCCTGCCCATCCTGGGGATCCTGGTGATCCTGGGGATCCCAGTGATCCTGGGGATCCTGGTGATCCCAGTGATCCTGGTGATCCTGGCCATCCTGGTGATCCCAGTGACCCTGGTGATTCTGCCCATCCTGGCCATCCCAGCCACCCCGGCCATCCTGGTGATCCCAGCCATCCCAGAGATCCCAGCCATCCTGGTGATCCCAGTGATCCCGGCCATCCCGGTGATCCCAGCCATCCTGGAGATCTCAGTTATCCTGGTGATCCTGGCCATCCCGGTGATCCCAGTGATCCTGGCCATCCTGGGGATCACAGCCATCCCACCCATCCTGGCCACCCCGGTGATCCTGGCCATCCCGGTGATCCTGGCCATCCCGGTGATCCTGGTGATCCTGGCCATCCTGGTGATCCTGGCCATCCCAGCCATCCCAGTTATCCTGGCCATCCCGGTGATCCCAGTGATCCTGGCCATCCCGGTGATCCCAGTGATCCCGGTGATCCCAGCCATCCTGGAGATCTCGGTCATCCTGGTGATCCTGGCCATCCCGGTGATCCCAGTGATCCCAGCCATCCCAGTGATCCTGGTGATCCCAGCCATCCTGGTGATCCTGGTGATCCCAGCCATCCCAGTGATCCCGGTGATCCCGGCCATCCCAGCTCTCCCAGGGGTGGGTTGGCATCGGGCACGGGCCTGGCACGGGTTTGGGGGGCTGGCAGGGTCAGGGGTGCCCATCTGCCACCTCATGGTCCCGTTTGGGGGCCTGGCAGGGTCAGGGGTGCCCATCTGCCACCTCAGGGTCCCGTTTGGGGGGCTGGCAGGGTCAGGGGTGCCCATCTGCCACCTCAGGGTCCCGTTTGGGGGGCTGGCAGGGTCAGGGGTGCCCATCTGTCACCTCATGGTCCCGTTTGGGGGGCTGGCAGGGTCAGGGGTGCCCGTCTGTCACCTCATGGTCCCCCCAAACCCATCTGCCACCTCAGGGTCCCGTTTGGGGGGCTGGCAGGGTCAGGGGTGCCCATCTGTCACCTCACAGTCCCGTTTGGGGGCCTGGCAGGGTCAGGGGTGCCCATCTGCCACCTCAGGGTCCCGTTTGGGGGGCTGGCAGGGTCAGGGGTGCCCATCTGTCACCTCATGGTCCCGTTTGGGGGGCTGGCAGGGTCAGGGGGTGCCCGTCTGTCACCTCATGGTCCCGTTTGGGGGGCTGGCAGGGTCAGGGGTGCCCGTCTGTCACCTCATGGTCCCGTTTGGGGGGCTGGCAGGGTCAGGGGGTGCCCATCTGTCACCTCATGGTCCCGTTTTCATTGCTCGCCCCGTGACGTCCCCGCCGTGTCCTCGTGGCCTTTCCAGATCCACCACTCGTGTTCTCCCCCAGCAGGAAGCTGCCACCTCCACAGTAAGTCATGCCACGGCCATGCCACGCTCCTCCCTACCCCCTCTGTGTCCTGCCATGCCGTGCCACCCTCCCTGTCCTGCCACCCCATCCTGTCCCCTCTGTATCCTGCTGTGCTGTGCCACCCTCCCTGTCCCACTCCTGCCATGCCACACTCCCTCCCTGTCCTGTCACCCCATGCTGCTCCCTCCCTGTCCCCTCTGTGTCCTGCCATGCCATGCCACCTTCCCTGTCCCACTCCTGCCATGCCACGCTCCTCCCTGTCCCCTCTGTGTCCTGCTGTGCTGTGCCACCCTCCCTGTCCTGCCACCCCTTCCTGCTCCCTCCCTGTCCCACTCCTGCCATGCCACGCTCCTCCCTGGCCCCTCTGTCCTGCCATGCTGTGCCACCCTCCCTGTCCCACTCCTGCCATGCCACCCTCCCTGTCCCCTCTGTGTCCTGCCATGCCAAGCCTGCCACCCTCCTTGTCCTGCTCCTGCCATGCCACACTCCCTGTCCTGCCACCCCATCCTGTCCCCTCTGTGTCCTGCCATACCGTGCCACCCTCCTTGTCCTGCTCCTGCCATACCACACTCCCCTCCTTGTCCTGCTCCTGCCATGCCACGTTCCCATGCCCATCCCACTCCTTCCCTGTCCCATTCCTGACCACGCCACACTCCCCATCCCTCTCCTTCCCCATCCCACTCCTTCCCCATCCCTCTCCTTCCCCATCCCACTCCTTCCCCATCCCTCTCCTTCCCCATCCCACTCCTTCCCCATCCCTCTCCTTCCCCATCCCTCTCCTTCCCCATCCCTCTCCTTCCCCATCCCTCTCATTCCCCATCCCACTCCTTCCCCATCCCTCTCCTTCCCCATCCCACTCCTTCCCCATCCCACTCCTTCCCCATCCCTCTCCTTCCCCATCCCACTCCCTCCCTTCCCACTCCCTCCCTTCCCACTCCCTCCCATCCCACTCCTTCCCCATCCCTCTCCTTCCTCATCCCGCTCCTTCCTCATCCCGCTCCTTCCTCATCCCGCTCCTTCCCCATCCCACTCCCTCCCATCCCACTCCCTCCCATCCCACTCCCTCCCATCCTACTCCTTCCTCATCCCGCTCCTTCCTCATCCCGCTCCTTCCTCATCCCACTCCTTCCTCATCCTACTCCCTCCCTTCCCACTCCCTCCCATCCCACTTCCATCCCACCATTCACTTGCCACTGGCTGGGAGCACAGGGACAGCCTGGGGACAGTCTGGGGACAAATTAGGGACATCCTGGGGACATCCTGGGGACATCCCCCCCTCTGCCACTGCCCGAGGCCACGAGGGCCGGGGGGCCGGGGTCAGCGCTGCCCCCAAACTCTCCCCGCGGGTCATTTTTGGCCGGAGAGAAGAACCGGGGCGAGCACCGAGGGGGTGACCCGGCCCGGCCCGTCCGGGGGTGCTGCAGCCCCGCCCGTGTGTCCCCTCCCCGCAGCCTTCCTGCTGGCCCTGGGAGCCCCGACAGCGCGCTGAAGCTGAAGCTGCAGCCCTCGCCGTGCCAGAGCCTGCAGCGGGCACTGCTCTGGGGCGAGAAGGCGGGCACCAGCCTGGGGCTCAGCATCGCCGGCTGCCCGGGCTACGAGAGCGGCCCCGGGCTACGGGAGCCGGGGCTACGAGAGCCGGGGCTACGGGAGCCGGGGCTTCGAGAGCCGGGGCTGAGAGAGCCGGGGCTGCGAGAGCCGGGGCTACGAGAGCCGGGGCTTCGAGAGCCGGCGCCGCTCGAGCGGATCCGCCGCGGCCCCGACGGGCGCTTCGTGCTGGAGAGCGACCCCCCCCCGCAGCCCGCGGAGCCCCCGCAGCCCTCCGAGGAGGAGGAGGAGGAGGAAGAAGAGGAGGAGGAGGAAGAGCCCGTGTGGCGCAGGGGGGTCTCGCTGCGCCCCCACCCCGCGGGGCAGCCCCGGCGCTCCGGCGCCCACCGGCACGGGCGTTATTTCGGCTGCGGGGGGAGCAGCAGCAGCCCCGTGGCCGAGGAGGGGGCCGGGGCTTTGTGCATCATCGACGTGAGCTCCGTGGCCTCCGCCGCGACCACCAGCACCAGCAGCACCACCACCACCCTGCCTTACAGCCCCGGCCGGGAGCCCCCCGAGCCCCCCCGGGCCCCCCCGGCCATGAGCGGGATCCTGCAGTACCTCAGCCTGCCCTTCTTCAAGGAGATGTGCGTGGACGGCGACTGGCCCCCCCAAGAGGAGGAGGAGGAGGAGGAGGAGGAGGAGGAGGAGGAGGCCGGGGACCCCCCCCGTGCTGGCGGGCACCCCCCCGCCAGCCCCCCGCCCGCGCCGTGCCCGGACTGCATCGACACTTGTGCCAACGCCACCTCCCCCCCTGCCACCGCCGCCCTCCTCCAGCCCCCCCGGCTGCCCCTGGGACCCTCCAAGGCCTCGCTGCCCGGCTCGCCCGCCTGGCCCCGCCGTGCCCCCCCCCACCTGCGGACTGAGCCCCCCGGGCGACCCCCGGAGCCCGCGGTGGCCCCCCCCGAGCAGCTCCCCCGGGGCAGCCTGACCAGCCAGAGCAGCGGCCGCGGCAGCGGCTCCTTCCTGCGGCCCCCCCTCGCTGGCCCCGGCCCCGGGGGGCACCTTCCTGGGCATCGGCAAGAGGTGAGACGCGGGCGGGACCGCCGGGAGGGGCCCGGGGTGGGGCTGGCACGGGTGGTCCCTGGCACGGGGGTCCCTGGCACGGAGCTGTCCCGCTGCCTCCCGGCCCCGCGGCACCCCGGGGACACCCCCCTGGGGGTCCCTGCTGTGCCCTCGTGTCCCTCGGGGGGGTGACTCGGGGTCTGTCCTGGCACCGCTCGGTGGGATCTGATGCCTCGGGGAACGTGCCCAGCCCGGGGGTCTCACTCTGGGGTCTCTCCTGATGCCCATCTCTGGGGTCTGATGCCCATCCCTGGGGTCTCACTCTGGGGTCTCTCCCGATGCCCATCCCTGGGGTCTGATGCCCATTCCTGGGGTCACTCCTTGGGGTCTCTCCTGGTGCCCATCCCCAGGGTCTCACTCCTTGGGATCTCTCCCGATGCCCATCCCTGGGGTCTCACTCTGGGGTCTCTCCCGATGCCCATCCCTAGGGTCTGATGCCCATCCCTGGGGTCTCACTCCTTGGAGTCTCACCTGATGCCCATCCACTCCTGATGCCCATCCCCAGGGTCTCACCCCCACCCCGGGGGTCTCACCCCCATCCCCAGGGTCTCACCCCCACCCCGGGGGTCTCACCCCCATCCCCAGGGTCTCACTCCCACCCCAGTGCCTCACTCCCACCCCAGTGCCTCACCCCCACCCAGAGGGTCTCACCCCCACCCTGGTGCCTCACCCCCACCCCAGGGTCTCACCCCCACCCCGGGGGTCTCACTCTTTGGGGTCTCTCCTGATGCCCATCCCCAGGGTCTCACCCCCATCCCGGGGGTCTCCTTGGGGTCTCTCCTGATGCCCATCCCTAGGGTGTCACCCCCCCACCCAGGGGGTCTCACCCCCACCCCGGGGGTCTCACCCCCATCCCTAGTGTATCACTCCTTGGGGTCTCTCCCGATGCCCATCCCCAGGGTCTCACCCCCACCCCGGGGGTCTCACCCCCATCCCCAGGGTCTCACCCCCATCCCCAGGGTCTCACCCCCATCCCGGGGGTCTCCTTGGGGGTCTCTCCCGATGCCCATCCCCAGGGGGTCTCACCCCCACCCCGGGGGTCTCACCCCTCGTGGCCTCGCCCCCCCCCCTTTTCCCCCCCTTCTCCCTCCCCCCTCAGGAGAAACACCTCCGTGGACGAGAACTACGAGTGGGACGCGGAATTCGCTCTGGAATCCGAGCTCCTGGAGGCGCTGCAGCTTTACCGGGCCGCGACCCCCGCCCGGCCCGGGACCCCCCGCCCGGCCCGGCTCCGCCATCGCCCTGCGGGACCTGCAGCAGCAGCAGCGACCCCCCCCCCCGTGAGTGCGGCCCCCCCCGCGCCCCCCCACCCCCGGGCCCGCGCCCCTTTGGCCGCCGCGGGGGTCGCGGCAGCGGGGCCGGACCCTGCGTGTCTCCCCGCAGAGCCCCCCGTGAGGTCGCTGTCGGCGTCGGGGACGCCCCCCCTCCTGCCCCAGACGACCCCCCCCGGCCCGCCCCGAGGGGTCTCCGGGGGCTCGGCGGCGCAGGCAGCGGGTGGGCGCCCGCGGGTGCTGCTCGGAGCGCTTCGAGGTGGCCACGCTGCTCTGAGGGACCCCCCCCCCCGGGACCCCCCCTCCCTGCATCGGGGGTGAAGGGATGGGGGGGGGGGGAATAAAGAGGCGTGAGAGCAGCTCTGGCTCCTGTGTGGTGGTGGGGGGGACACACACACGCACCCCAAGCCCACCCTCAGGGCACCCCCCGGGGTCTTGGCACTCCCTGCTCCCCCTAAACTCCCCCCCTCCTGGTACCCCCCATCTTCTCTGTGCCCCCCCCCCTCTTCCTGGTACCCCCCATATTCTCTGTGCCCCCCCCCCTTCCTGGTACCCCCCCATCTTCTCTGTGCCCCCCCCTCTTCCTGGTACCCCCCCATCTTCTCTGTGCCCCCCTCAAATTGCTGTGGCCCCCCCCATCTTCCTGGTAGCCCCCCCATCTTCCCTGTGCCCCCCCCCCCCTTCCTTGTACCCCCCGTCTTCTCTGTGCCCCCCCCAGTTGCTGTGCCCCCCCATCTTCCTGGTACCCCCCCCCATCTTCTCTGTGCCCCCCCATCTTCCTGGTACCCCCCCCATCTTCCTGGTACCCCCCCCCATCTTCTCTGTGCCCCCCCATCTTCCTGGTACCCCCCCCCATCTTCTCTGTGCCCCCCCATCTTCCCACTCCACCCCCTTCCCAATGTTTCCCCTCCCCAATTTTTGTCCCCCCCCTCCCCTCCCTGCCCCCCCCACCCTCTCGGTGTCCCCCCCCCCGCTCCCCCCCCTCCTATCGCTGTGTCCCCCTTTCCTGTCCCCTCTCCGCTGTCCCCGCCCCCTCCTGTGTCCCCCCCCACCAATTCCGGGGTGGCCCCTCCCCTTTCCTTTTTTTGGGGGGGCGTGGCCTGCGCTCCCCCATGCCCTTCTATGGCCATGCCGCGGGATCGCGTCACGGGGGGGGCGGGGCCAGGCGGGTGACGTCATCGCTGGAGCCCGTGTCCCGCGTGGGCTCCGGGAGGGGTCACGTCGGGTCACGGAGCCCCGACCGTGTCACCCCCCCCCTTGGGGTCTCACCCCTGTGTCACCCCCCCTTGGGGTCTCACCCCTGTGTCACCCCCTGTGTCACCCTGGGGTCCTGCCGTGTGTCACCCCCTCGTGTCACCCCCCTGTGTCACCCTGGGGTCCTGCCGTGTCACCCCTGTGTCCCCCCGGTGTCCCACCCCTGTGTCACCCCGGGGTCCCAGCCCTGTGTCACCCCCTGTGTCACCCCCTGTGTCACCCTGGGGTCCTGCCGTGTCACCCCTGTGTCCCACCCCTGTGTCACCCCTTGTGTCACCCCCCCGGGGTCCCAGCCCTGTGTCACCCCCCCTGTGTCACCCCCCTGTGTCCCCCCGGGGTCCCACCCCTGTGTCACCCCCTCGTGTCACCCCCTGTGTCACCCTGGGGTCCTGCCGTGTCACCCCTGTGTCCCCCCGGGGTCTCACCCCTGTGTCACCCCCTCGTGTCACCCCCTGTGTCACCCCCCCTTGGGGTCCCAGCCCTGTGTCCCTCCGTGTCCCCCTGGGGTCCGGCCGTGTCACCCCCTGTGTCCCCCCCGTGTCCCACCCCTGTGTCACCCCCTCATGTCACCCCCTGTGTCCCCCCCATGTCCCACCCATGTGTCCCTCTGTGTCCCCCCAAGGTCCTGCCGTGTCACCCCCCGTGTCCCCTCAGTGTCCCACCCCTGTGTCCCCCCCTGTGTCCCCCTGTCCCCCCCTCCCCCGTGTCCTCCCCTGTGCCACCCCTGGGGGGGGTCCTGTCCCCAAATCACCCCCCGGGACCTGTCCCCTCCTGCTCTGTGTCACCCTGGGCCTCCTGTGTCACCCCCTGCCCCCCCCCCCCGTGTCCCCCCTGTCCTGCCCCTGTGCCACCCCCCTCCTGCCCCTGTGCCACCCCCCTCCTGCCACCCCCACCCCTCTCCTGCCACCTCCGTGTCACCCCCTACCCCCCCCCCGTGTCCCCCCTGTCCTGTCACTGTGCCACCCCCCTCCTGCCACCTCCGTGTCATCCCCTGCCCCCCCCCGTGTCCCCCCCTGTCCCTTGGGCCACCCCCCGTCCCGGTGTCCCCCACCCACGTCACCAAACCCACCCAAAATCCCCGGGGTGGCCACCCACAACCCGGAGGGGGGGGGGGGACGAGTGACAAAGGTGACAACACCACCCCCCCCGTCCCCCCGTGTCACCCGTGGGGGGCGAGGGGACAACCGCGGGGCCGGTCCCGCCGCCACAGCCGAGCTCGGGGGACACGGTGGCACCTCGGGGGGGGGTGGTGGTGGATGCTGGGGGGGGGGTGGGGGGTGACGGCGACACGGCGGTGGTGGCCCTGCCACCCGTCCGGCCGCGGGTGGCCCCGAGCCCGCGCGTTTGTTTGGTGTTTTGGTGGCGTTTCCCTTGGAAACGGGAGCGGTGCCACCAACTGTCCCCTCCCGGCGCCGCTGCGGAGGCCACCTCCCCCCCCTCACCCCCCCCCCCCGGCTGTCCCCGTGTCACCAGGACCAGGCCACGGGTGTCCCCACTGCCACCACGGCCCCCGTGTCCCCCTGTCACCACGGCCCCCGTGTCCCCACTGCCACCACTGCCCTGTGTCCCCCTGTCACCACTGCCCTGTGTCCCTCTGTCACCACTGCCCTGTGTCCCTCTGTCACCACTGCCACTGTCCCCCTGCCACCATGGCCCCCGTGTCCCACTGTCACCACAGTCACTGTCCCCCTGTCATCACTGCCCCGTGTCCCCCTGCCACCACTGCCCTGTGTCCCCACTGTCACCACAGTCACTGTCCCTCTGTCACCACTGCCCCGTGTCCCCCTGTCACCACAGCCACTGTCCCTCTGTCACCACTGCCCTGTGTCCCCCTGTCACACAGCCACTGTCCCCCTGTCACCCCTGCCCTGTGTCCCCACTGCCACCATGGCCACTGTCCCCCTGTCACCACTGCCCTGTGTCCCCGTCACCACAGCCACTGTCCCCCTGTCACCACAGTCACTGTCCCCCTGTCACCACCACCCCCCGTCCCCACCAAAGCCACCCCGCTGTCACCTCAGCCACCGCAGCCACCCTGTGTGACACCGCCACCACTGTCACCCCGTGTGACACCGCTGTCACCCTGTCCCTGCCTCGGCCACCACAGCCACGCTGTCACTGCGCAGCCCCCGTGTCCCCCTGCCACCACGGCCACCAAAGCCACCACAGCCATGTGTCCCCAAGCAGCCCCCGTGTCCTCCTGCCACCACGGCCACCCCTGTCCCCACCAAAGCCACCACAGGCTCATGTCCCCAAGCAGCCCCTGTGACCTCCTGCCACCACGGCCACCACTGTCCCCACCTGGGCCACCACGGCCACCCTGTCCCCACCACAGCCACCATGGCCACCCCTGTCCCCAGCTGGGCCACCACGGCCACCCTGTCCCCACCACAGTCTCTCTGTCCCCATCTCGGCCACCAGAGCCACTCTGTCCCTGCCACTCCCCCAGTGTCCCCCTGACACTCCCCTTGTGTCCCCCCTGTGCCACCACAGCCCCTCTGTCCCCACCTGGGCCCCCCTCCCTTTCCGTTCCCGCAGCCCCTCCTGGGGCGGTGCCACCCCCGGGAGCTCGATGTCCCTCCCAGGGGACTCGGTGCCACCCCCAGGGGCTCGGTGCCACCCCCAGGGGTTCGTTGCCACCCTCGGAGGGCGTTTTGGTGCCACCCCCAGGGGCTCGGTGCCACCCCCAAGGGTTTGGTCCCACTCCCTGGGGTTCGGTGCCACTTCCAGGGGTTCAGTGCCACTCCCGTGGGGGACTCGGTGCCACTCCCAGGAGCTCGGTGCCCCCCCCATGGGTTCAATGCCATTCCCAGGAGGCTCGGTGCCACCCCCGGGGGTTCGTTACCACCCCCGCGGGTTAGTTGCCACCCCCGGGGCTTCGGTGCCACCCCCGGGGAGGGTTCAATGCCACTCCCAGGGGTCCGGTGCCACCCCCGTGGGTTCAGTGCCACTTCCAAGAGTTCGGTGCCACTCTCAGGGGTTCGGTGCCACTCCCGCGGGGGGTTCGGTGCCACCCCCGGGAAGGGTTCGGTGCCACTCCCAAGAGTTCGGTGCCACTCCCGCGGGGGCTCGGTGCCACCCCCGTGGGTTCAATGCCACTCCCAGGAGTTCGGTGCCACCCCCGTGGGGGGCTCGGTGCCACTCCCAAGAGTTCGGTGCCACTCCCGTGGGTTCAGTGCCACTCCCAGGAGTTCGGTGCCACCCCCGCGGGGGGCTCGGTGCCACTCTCAGGGGTTCGGTGCCACTCCCGCGGGGGGTTCGGTGCCACCCCCGTGGGTTCAGTGCCACTGCCAGGAGCTCGGTGCCACCCGCGTGGGTTCAATGCCACTCCCAGGAGCTCGGTGCCACGCCCGGGAAAGGTTCGGCGCCACTCCCAGGGGCTCGGTGCCAGCCCCGGTGCCCGCGCTGGCGGCTGGTCCCGCCCCCGGGGGCGGGCGGGGCCGGGCGGGACCGGGGCCGCCCCCGCCCGCGGTGACATCAGCCCTGAAAAGGGCGCGGGCGGCGGCGACATCCGGCACTGCCACCCCGGGGACAGCGGGGACCGGCGCCGCAGGTAGGCACGGCCACCGGGCACCGGGCACCGGGCACCGGGCACCGGGCACCGGGCACCGGCAGCGGGCACCGGGAGCGGGGTGGGCAGCGGGAGGTGCCACCAGCACAGGGCTGGGGATGGGGACAGCGCGGGGGGATCACTCACCCCCCACCCCCTCCCCGGGGTGTGCCCCCACCCCCCCCGAACCCACCCCCCCCCCCCTCCAGCCCCCGGGGCGGCCGCGCCCGCGGAGCCCCCGCGACACGCCCGGGAAACCGGACCCGGGGGGGCTTCCGGCCCTTCCCCCGGGGGGGGGGGGACCGGGGCGAGGCCGCGGGGGGGGGGGCCGGACCCCTCCCTGTGTCCCTGAGGGGTCCCCTCCCCGTGTCCCCCCCGGGGTCCCCTCCCCGTGTCCCCCCTGGGGTCCTCTCCACGTGTCCCTCCTGGGGTCCTCTCCACGTGTCCCCTCTGGGGTCCCCTCCATGTGTCCCCCCCGGGATCCCCTCCCCGTGTCCCCCCTGGGGTCCCCTCCCCGTGTCCCCCCTGGGGTCCTCTCCACGTGTCCCCCCCGAGGTCCTTGCCCCGTGTACCCCCAGAGTCCTCTCCCCGTGTCACTGAGGGGTCCCCTCCATCTGTCCCCCCCGAATTCCCCTCCCCGTGTCCCCCCCGAGTTCCCCTCCCCGTATCCCCCCGGGATCCCTCCCCGTGTCCCCAAGGGGTCCCCTCCACGTGTTCCCCACCCGGTTTCCCCCTCTATGTGTCCCCCACCCCGGGTCCCCTCCTCGGGGGGTCTCTGGGGGACACCAGGGTGACCCTGAGCTGGCTCCGGTCCCCTCCCCGTGTCCCCGAGGGGTCCCCTCCCCGTGTCCCTGAGGGGTCCCCTCCATGTGTCCCCCACCCGGGGGTCCCCTCCACGTGTCCCCCCCGGAATCCTCTCTCCGTGTCCCCAAGGGGTCCCCTTCATGTTTCCCCAAGGGGTCCCCTCCCCGGGGGTCTCTGGGGGGGACACCAGGGTGACCCTGAGCTGGCTCCGGTCTCCTCCCCGTGTCCCCAAGGGATCCCCTTCCCCGTGTCCCCCCCGGGGACCCCTCCCGGGGGTCTCTGGGGTCCCCAGGGTGGCCGTGTCCCCTCCCTGATGTCTCTCGGGGGTCTCTGGGGTCCCCAGGATGGCCGTGTCCCCTCCCGCTGCCCCCCGGGGTATTTTGGGGGTCCCCAGGGTGGCCGTGTCTCCTCCCTGCAGCCCCCCGGGGTATTTTGGGGGTCCCCAGGGTGGCCGTGTCTCCTCCCTGCAGCCCCCCGGGGTATTTTGGGGGTCCCCGGGGTTGCCCTGTCCTGGCTGTCCCCCCCTCTCCCTGTTGTCACCGGGGGTCCCCAAGGTGCCCCGGTCCCCAAGGGGGTGCCCACAGCCCCCCAAAGGGGTACCCACAGCCCCCCAGGGGGTACCCACAGCCCCCCCAAGGGGGTACCCACAGCCCCCGAGGGGGTACCCACAGCCCCCCAAGGGAGTGCCCAGCCTGTCCCTGGGGACCCCCGGGTGGCTCCCCGCCGAACTGGGACCCCCCCATTACCCACCGGGGTGGGCACAGCCCCCAAAGGGGTACCCACAGCCCCCAAGGGGTACCCACAGCCCCCCAAGGGTTGCCCACAGCCCCCCGAGGGGGTGCCCACAGCCCCCAAGGTGCCCTGGTCCCCAAGGGGGTGCCCACAGCCCCCCAGGGGTTGCCCACAGCCCCCCAAGGGGGTGCCCAGCCTGTCCCTGGGGACCCCCGGGTGGCTCCCCCCCGAGCTGGGACCCCCCCCATCACCCACCGGGGTGGGCGCAGCCCCTTCCCGCGGGCTCCGGGGGGGGTCTCCGGGGCAGCAGAGCCGGGACCGGGGCGTGTCCCCCCCCCCGTGTGCCCCCCCCGCCGCCTCCTCCTGGGCGAGCCCGGCTGGGTCGGGAAATGATCCCAGTTCCAGCTCCTTTGTTTCCCAATCCCTTGGCCCCCCCCGCCGGGCGCTCCCCAACCCCCCCCCTGCCTCCCGGGGGGGCTCCCTGTGCCACCCCCCCGGCCTGGGGGCACCCCCCGACCCCACCCTGCGCTCTGGACCCCCCTGTGGGTTTGGGTCTGGGGGGGGTGGGTTTCCTCCTGTCCCCCCTCCCCTCGTGACAGGACACCCCCCCCTCCCCTCCCGGGGGGCTCCCCGTGCCAACCCCCCGGCCTGGGGGGCACCCCCCGACCCCACCCTGTGCTCAGGGACCCCCTGGGACCCCCCCACCCGTGGGTTTGGGTCCGGGAGGGGGTGTTTGGGTTTCCCCCTGTCCCCCCTCCCCTGGTGACAAGACCCCCCCCTCCCTCCCGGGGGGCTCCCCGTGCCACCCCCCCCGGCCTGGGGGCACCCCCCGACCCCCACCCTGCCCTCTGGGACCCCCCCCCCCGGTGGATTTGGGTCTGGGGGAGGAGGGGGGTTTGGTTTCCTCCTGTCCCCCCTCCCCTGGTGACAGGACCCCCCCCCAGCCTGGGGGGCACCCCCCGACCCCACCCTGTGCTCTGGGACCCCCCCCGGTGGATTTGGGTCTGGGGGGGGTGTTTGGTTTCCCCTTGTCCCCCCTCCCCTGGTGACAGGACCCCCCCCCAAAAAAAAAAACCCCCCTGGAACCCCGTGGGTGACACGGACCCCAAAGTGGCACCCCCGGGGGGGGGTGGGGGGGGCTGGGGAGCTGCCACATGTCCCCAGCTGGCACGGGGGGGGGCACAACCGGGGTGGGCATCGACCCCCCCTGCCCCGGGGGGGGTGGTTTTTGGGAGGGGGGGGGTGTGATCAGCACGTGCTGCAGCCTCGGGGGGCCCCCCCAAAATACCCCGGGGGGGGGGGCAGGATGGGGACAATGGCACTGGTGGGCACAGGGGGGGGCACGCAGAGGGGACACAAGGACTTTGGGGTCTGGGGGGGGGGTCTCTGGGGGGGCTCCGAGCCCCCCCTTTGGCGTGGGGGGGGGGGGGCACAGGAGGGCACAACCCCCGAGGTGGCACCGCCCCGGGTGGCACTTTGACCGGGGTGGGGTCCTGCCACCCTGCCGGGGTGGGGACACCCCCTTTGCCCCCCCCCTTTCCCCCCCCCCCTCCAGGGGCTCCCGTGCCAATCCCGGATCCGGGATGTGGCTCCGTGCCCGGGCACACGGGGGGGGGGGGGGAGCTCCGGGGGCACCGGGGGGGATGAACTGTGGGCATGGGGGGGCTCAGGGGGGGCACCGGGGGGGTTGAGGGGTCGGGGGGGGCCTGAGGGGTCCCCCGGGGGGGTCGCTCTGTGGTGCTGGGGGTGGGCACGGCCCCCGTGCCCGCTGTGGGCAGGAAGAGGGCAGAGCCCTGCAGCGCCTGGCGGGCACAGATAAGGCTTGGGCTGGATGGGGGCCCTGCCAGGGCACGGGCACGGGGGGGGCAGTGCCACCGGTGCCACCGGTGCCACCAGTGCCACCAAAGCCACTCTGGCCCCACCAGTGCCACCCTGGCCCCACCAGTGCCACCCTGGCCCCACCACGGCCCCTGTTGCCCCACCTGAGCCACCAGAGCCACCCTGTCCTTGGGCACCAGTGCCACCCTGTCCCCACCAGTGCCACCAGTCCCCAGTCCCTCCCACAACCCCCCTGTGTCCCCCCCCACAGCCCCCCTGTGTCCCCCCCCACAGCCCCCCCGTGTCCCCAGTGCCCCCCACACCCCCCTGTCCCCAGTGCCCCCCCGTGTCCCCTGTGTCCCCCCCACAGCCCCCCCATGTCCCCAGTCCCCCCCACAGCCCCCCCATGTCCCCAGTGCCCCCCACAAACCCCCCTGTGTCCCCAGTGCTCCCCCCGTGTCCCCAGTCCTCCCCCACAACCCCCCTGTGTCCCCCACCACAGCCCTCCCGTGTCCCCAGTCCCCCCCACAGCCCCCCGTGTCCCCTGTCCCCCCCACACCCCCCTGTCTCCCCCACCACAACCCCCCTTGTCCCCCCCACAGCCCCCCCATATCCCCAGTGCCCCCCCATGTCCCCAGCGCCCCCCCCCAGCCCCCCCATGTCCCCAGCTCCCCCCACGACCCCCCTGTCCCGACCACAACCCCCTTGTGTCCCCTTGTGTCCCCAGCTCCCCCCCCAGCCCCCCTGTCCCCCCCCACAGCCCCCCATGTCCCCCAGCCCCCCCCACAACCCCCTTGTGTCCCCAGCTCCCCCCACAACCCCCCTGTCCCCCCCCCAGCCCCCCCATGTCCCCAGCTCCCCCCCACAGCCCCCCCGTGTCCCCCCCAGCCCCCCCCATGTCCCCAGCCCCCCCCACAGCCCCCCCCATGTCCCCAGCCCCCCCCACAGCCCCCCTGTGTCCCCAGTGCCCCCTCGTGTCCCCTGTGTCCCCCTGTGTCCCCAGCCCCCCCCCCCAGCCCCCCCCGTGTCCCCCCCCACGACCCCCCCATGTCCCCAGCTCCCCCCCACGACCCCCCCGTGTCCCCCCAGGATGGCGAACCGGGGCCCGTCGTACGGGCTGAGCCGGGAGGTGCAGCAGAAGATCGAGCGCCAGTACGACCCCGAGCTGGAGCAGCTGCTCGTGCGCTGGGTCCTCGCCCAGTGCGGCGGCGACGGGCCCCGCGCCCGGCAGGGACGGCTTCCAGCAGTGGCTCAAGGACGGCACCGTGAGTGGCTGCGAGCCAGAGGGATCCTACAGCCGACCCCACAACTGATCCCTACAGCCCTGACCCCACAACTGATCCTATGGCCCCGATCCCAGAGCTGATCCTACAGCCCTGACCCCATACTGACCCCACAACTGATCCTACAGCCCTGACCCCACAGCTGATCCTACAGCTGACCCCACAGCTGATCCTATGGCCCTGACCCCACAGCTGATCCTACAACTGACCCCAGAGCTGATCCTACAGCCCTGACCCCATACTGACCCCATACTGACCCCAGAACTGATCCTACAGCTGACCCCAGAGCTGATCCTACAGCTGACCCCACAGCTGATCCTACAGCCTTGACCCCACACTGACCCCACAACTGATCCTACAGCTGACCCCAGAGCTGATCCTACGGCCCCCGATCCCAGAATTGATCCTACAGCTGACCCCAGAACTGATCCTACAACCTTGACCCCATACTGACCCCAGAACTGACCCCACACTGACCCCATACTGACCCCAGAGCTGACCCTACAGCCATGACCCCAGAGCTGACCCCATACTGACCCCAGAGCTGACCCTACAGCCATGACCCCAGAGCTGACCCCATACTGACCCCAGAGCTGACCCCAGAGCTGACCCCATACTGACCCCATACTGACCCCAGAAACTGGCCCCATACTGACCCCAGAGCTGACCCCATACTGACCCCAGAGCTGACCCCCAGAGCTGACCCCATACTGACCCCATACTGACCCCAGAACTGGCCCCATACTGACCCCAGAGCTGACCCCATACTGACCCCAGAGCTGACCCCATAGGTGACCCCAGAGCTGGTCCCATACTGACTCCAGAGCTGACCCCATAGGTGACCCCAGAACTGACCCCAGATCCTGACCCCAATCCTGACCCCAAACCCTGACACCTGACTCCAACCCTGACCCCCTGACCCCAATCTGCCTCCAAACCCCAACCCCTAACCCCAAAGCCAACCCTGACCCCAAACCCCAACCCCTGACCCCAACCCCTGACCCCAAACCCCAAACCTCACCCCTGACTCCAACCCTGACCCCTGACCCCAATCTGACCCCAACCCCTGCCCCCAAACCCCAACCCTGACCCCAACCCCTGACCCCAAACCCCAATCCCTGACCCCAAACCCAACCCTGACCCCAAACCCAACCCTGACCCCAAACCCAACCACTGACCTCAAACCCCAACCCTGACCCCAACCCCCAATCTGTCCCCAAACCCCAACCCCTCACCCCAAACCCCAACCCAAACCCCAACCCTGACCCCAATCTGCCCCCAAACCCCAACCCCTGCCCCCAAACCCCCACTCCTGCCCCCAAAGGTGCCCCAAAGGTGCCCCCAAACCCCAATCTGCCCCAAACCCCAATCCCTGCCCCCAAAGGTGCCCCAAACGTGCCCCAAACGTGCCCCAAACATGCCCCCAATCCCCCCTGCCCCCAAACCCCAATCCCTGACCCAAACCCCAACCCTGACCCCAAACCCCAATCCCTGACCCCAAACCCCAATCCCTGACCCCAAAGATGCCCCCAAAGATGCCCCCAAAGATGCCCCAACCCCCCCCGCCCCCGCAGGTCCTGTGCCGGCTCATCAACAGCCTCCACCCTCGGGACCGGCCCGCCCGTCCCCAAAATCCAGGGATCCCCCATGCCTTCAAACAGATGGAGCAGATCTCCCAGTTCCTACAGGCGGCCGAGCGCTACGGGATCGCCCCCACGGACATCTTCCAGACCGTGGATCTGTGGGAAGGTGGGAACGGGATTGGGATTGGGAATGAGGGGGGTTATGGGATGGATTGGGGGTTATGGGATCGCCCCCACGGACATCTTCCAGACCGTGGATCTGTGGGAAGGTGGGATTGGGATTGGGATTGGGATTGGGATTGGGAATGGGGGTTATGGGATCGCCCCCACGGATATATTCCAGACCGTGGATCTGTGGGAAGGTGGGATTGGGATTGGGATTGGGATTGGGATTGGGATTGGGGGTTATGGGATCGCCCCCACCGACATCTTCCAGACCGTGGATCTCTGGGAAGGTGGGACTGGGGGTTATGGGATGGATTGGGGGTTATGGGATCGCCCCCACGGATATATTCCAGACCGTGGATCTCTGGGAAGGTGGGAATGGGATTCGGGATTGGGATTGGGATTGGGATTGGGATTGGGAATGGGGGTTACGGGATCATGGACATCTTCCAGACCGTGGATCTGTGGGAAGGTGGGACTGGGATTGGGATTGGGATTGGGATTGGGGGTTATGGGATGGATTGGGGGGTTATGGGATCGCCCCCACCAACATCTTCCAGACCGTGGATCTGTGGGAAGGTGGGATTGGGATTAGGATTGGGGGTTATGGGATCGCCCCCCACGGATATATTCCAGACCGTGGATCTCTGGGAAGGTGGGATTGGGATTGGGATTGGGGGTTATGGGATGGATTGGGGGTTATGGGATCGCCCCCACGGATATATTCCAGACCGTGGATCTGTGGGAAGGTGGGATTGGGGTTGGGATTGGGATTGGGATTGGGGGTTATGGGATCGCCCCCACGGATATATTCCAGACCGTGGATCTGTGGGAAGGTGGGATTGGGATTGGGATTGGGATTGGGGGGTTATGGGGGTTATGGGATCGCCCCCACGGACATCTTCCAGACCGTGGATCTGTGGGAAGGTGGGACTGGGATTGGGATTGGGGGTTATGGGATGGATTGGGGGTTATGGGATCGCCCCCACGGATATATTCCAGACCGTGGATCTGTGGGAAGGTGGGATTGGGATTGGGATTGGGAATGAGGGGGGTTATGGGATCGCCCCCACGGATATATTCCAGACCGTGGATCTGTGGAAGGTGGGATTGGGATTGGATTGGGATTGGGATTGGGATTGGGGGTTATGGGATCGCCCCCCACCGACATCTTCCAGACCGTGGATCTGTGGGAAGGTGGGATTGGGATTGGGATTGGGGGTTATGGGATCGCCCCCACGGATATATCCCAGACCATGGATCTCTGGGAAGGGGGCACTGGGTGGGCACAGGGTGGGCACAGGGTGGGCACAGGGTGGATATGGGGGTGGGCACAGCGCGGTGCCAACCCCGTGGTGCCCCCCAGGGAAGAACCTGGCGTGTGTGCAGCGCACCCTGATGAACCTGGGCAGCCTGGCAGCCACTGAAAGGGGGCTGGGGGGCACAGGGTGGGCACGGGGTGGATATGGGGTGGGCACAGGGTGGATATGGGGTGGGCACAGCCCGAGTCTGACCCCATGGATCCCCCAGGGAAGAACCTGGCGTGTGTGCAGCGCACCCTGATGAACCTGGGCAGCCACTGAGGGGGCACTGGGGGGCACAGGGTGGCACAGGGTGGATATGGGGTGGGTACAGGGTGGGCACAGCGCGGTGCCAACCCCGTGGTGCCCCCCAGGGCAGAACCTGGCGTGTGTGCAGCGCACCCTGATGAACCTGGGCAGCCACTGAGGGGGGCTGGGGGGCACAGGGTGGGCACGAGGGGGGCACAGGGTGGATATGGGGTGGGCACAGGGTGGGCACAGCCCGGGTCTGACCCCATGGGATCCCCCAGGGCAGAACCTGGCGTGTGTGCAGCGCACCCCTGATGAACCTGGGCAGCCACTGAGGGGGCACTGGGGGGCACAGGGTGGGCACAGGGTGGATATGGGGTGGATATGGGTGGGCACAGCGCGGTGCCAACCCCGTGGTGCCCCCCAGGGAAGAACCTGGCGTGTGTGCAGCGCACCCTGATGAACCTGGGCAGCCTGGCAGCCGCCAAGGGCGACGGGTTCTTCCGAGGAGACCCCAACTGGTTCCCCAAGTAGGTGCCCAGGGGGGGGTGTCGGGTATCAAAACCCCCCCGGGGACCCCAAAACTACCCCCAAGGACGCCAAAACCACCCCAGGGACACCAAAACCACCCCAGGGACACCAAAACCAGCCCAGGGATCCCAAAACCACCCCAGGACACCAAAACCACCCCCAAGGACACCAAAACCAGCCCCAGGGACACCAAAACTATCCCAGGGATCCCAAACCCTCCCCAGGGACACCAAAACCACACCCCAGGGACACCAAAACCACCCCCTGGGGGTCTCGGGGGGGGGAGTTTGGGGTTCCAAGGTGTTCCTGGGGGTCTCGGGGGGGAGTTTGGGATTCCAAGGTGTCCCTGGGTGTCTCGGGGGGGAGTTTGGGATTCCAAGGGGTTCCTGGGGGGTCTCGGGGGGAGAGTTTGGGGTTCCAAGGGGGTATCTGGGGACCCTGGGGAGGGTTTTAGGGTTCCAAGGGGGTCCTGGGAGTCCACGAGGGAGGGTTTTGGGGGTCCCTGGGGCGGTTTTGGGACCCTGGGGAGGGGGTTTGGGGTTCCAAGTTGTTCCTGGGGGTCTCGGGGGGGAGTTTGGGGTTCCAAGGGGTTCCTGGGGGTCTCAGGGGACTTTGGGATTCCAAGGGGGTCCTAAGATTCCCGGGGGGAGTTTGGGATTCCAAGTTGTCCCTGGGTGTCTTGGGGGGGAGTTTGGGATTCCAAGTTGTTCCTGGGTGTCTCGGGAGGGGTTTGGGGTTCCAAGTTGTTCCTGGGTGTCTCGGAGGGGGATGTTGGGATTCCAAGTTGTCCCTGGGGGTCTCGGGGGGGTCTCTGGCTGACCCCCCCCCCCCGGCGGGCGCAGGAAGTCGCAGGAGAACCGCCGCGTGTTCTCGGAGGACAAGCTGAAGGAGGGGCAGAAGCGTCATCGGGCTGCAGATGGCACCAACCGCGGCGCCTCCCAGGCGGGCATGACGGGCTACGGGATGCCCCGACAGATCCTCTGAGCCCCCCACCAGCGCCAGGACCACCCCCAGCCCCCCCAAAAAACCCTAAATCCTCTCCAAGGACCAATCGGGTGCCCCCTCCAATGCCGGGAC
>NW_026138662.1:0-26424 GCF_025592945.1 Manacus candei
GGTCACCACACCTGGGCAACTGGGACCCCACAGGTACCACCCCAACCCCCCCAGCCCCCCAGTGGCCACCCCAGAGGGACCCCCAAGGGCCACCCACGCAAGGCCCCCTGTGGCCACCCAGGCCCCCCCAGTGGCCCCCCCTGGGTCACTCACGGCCCCACAGCGGAGGTGACGCTGCCCCCCCCTCTGCAGAACAGCCGGATCCCGTTGAGTCCCGTGTCGTCCCCCCAAAATCCCTGGGAATCCTGGACCTGGAGACCCCCCCAAAACTCTGTCACACCCCTCGTGTCCCCCTCGTGTCCCCCCGACCCCCCCATCACTGCCCCGTGGGTGTCCCCCCAAATCCCCTCCCCTGTGTCCCCCCCAAGCCCCCCCCGTCCCCCCTCTTGTCCCCTGTCCCCCCTGTCCCCCTCCCCTGTGTCCCCCTGCTTCCCTGCCCCCCCCGTGTGTCCCCCTCATCACCCCCCCATCACCCCCTCTCTGTGCCCCCCAAACCTCCCGTGCCCCCCCAGTGCCCCCCAGTGCCCCCCAAACCTCCCATGCCCCCCCAGTGCCCCCCAGTGCCCCCCCCAACCTCCGTGCCCCCCCAGTGCCCCCCAGTGCCCCCTCCCAAACCTCCCCGTGCCCCCCCAGTGCCCCCCCAAACCTCCCGTGCCCCCCCAGTGCCCCCCAGTGCCCCCTCCCAAACCTCCCGTGCCCCCCCAGTGCCCCCCAGTGCCCCCTCCCAAACCTCCCGTGCCCCCCCAGTGCCCCCCCAAACCTCCCGTGCCCCCCCAGTGCCCCCCAGTGCCCCCCCAAACCTCCCGTGCCCCCCAGTGCCCCCCCAAACTCCCCCTTCAGCTGGAGGCCCCCGGGGCAGAATTCGGGGTCCTCCCAGACCCCCCCTTTATTTTCCCCCCCTTTATTCCCCCCCCCCGAATCCCCCCGTGTCCCCTCAAATCCCCCCCAAATCCCCCCGGTGTCCCCTCTAACCCCCCGTTTGTCCCCCCCAAACCCCCCCCGCTCCTCCCCCCCCCAACCCTTGATCTGGAAGCCGGGGCAGAGCCCAAAGTCCCCCCAGTCCCCCCCGTGTCCCCCCCCCTCCAAAATCCCCGCCCTGTGCCCTCAAAGCCCCTCCCGTGTCCCCCCCAACCCCCCGTTTGTCCCCCCCAAAGCCCCCCCGGACCCCCCCGGACCTCGATCTGGAAGCCGGTGGCAAATGAGTCCCCGGGGCAGAGCTCGAAGCCCCCCCAGTGCCCCCCGTGCCCCCCCCCAAAATCCCCCCGTGTGCCCTCAAAGCCCCTCCCGTGTCGCCCCTCTCCCAGTCCCTCCCAGTGCCCCCCAGGCCCCTCCCAGTCCCCTCCCAGTGCTCCCCAGTGCCCCCCCCGGACCTTGATCTGGAAGCCGGTGGTGAAGGAGCCCCCGGGGCAGAGCTCGAAGCCCCCCCAGGTCCCCCAGTACCCCCCGTGTCCCCCCTAACCCCCGTTTGTTCCCTAATCCTCTCCCAGTCCCTCCCAGTGCCCCCCAGTCCCCCCAGTGCCCCCCCCCCGGACCTTGATCTGGAAGCCGGTGGCGAAGGAGCCCCCGGGGCAGAGCTCGAAGCCCCCCCAGTTCCCCCCGTGTCCCCCCCCAAATCACCCCCGTGTCCCCCCAACCCCCCCTTTGTCCCCTAATCCTCTCCCAGTCCCTCCCAGTCCCTCCCAGTCCCCTCCCAGTGCTCCCAGTGCCCCCCCCCCCGACCTTGATCTGGAAGCCGGTGGCGAAGGAGCGCCCGGGGCAGAGCTCGAAGCCCCCCCAGTGCCCCCCGTGTCCCCCCTCAAATCACCCCCGTGTCCCCCCTAACCCCCCGTTTGTCCCCTAATCCTCTCCCAGTCCCTCCCAGTCCCTCCCAGTCCCCTCCCAGTGCTCCCAGTGCCCCCCCCCCCGACCTTGATCTGGAAGCCGGTGGCGAAGGAGCCCCCGGGGCAGAGCTCGAAGCCCCCCCAGTCCCCCCAGTCCCCCCCTGTCCCCCCTAACCCCCCGTTTGTTCCCTAATCCTCTCCCAGTCCCTCCCAGTGCCCCCCAGGCCCCTCCCAGTGCCCTCCCAGTGCTCCCAGTGCCCCCCCCCCCGGACCTTGATCTGGAAGCCGGTGGCGAAGGAGCCCCCGGGGCAGAGCTCGAAGCCCCCCCAGGTCCCCCAGTACCCCCCGTTCCGCACCGTGAGCACGAAGTACTCCCACCTCGGGCCCAGGGGGTACCCCACGGCCGCGGGGACCACCAGGGCCACCCCCAGGGCCACCACCGGGGCCACCAGGGCCACCCAGGGGCGCGGGGAGGGGGGCCATGGCTGAGACAAGCCCCCCCCCGAGTGTCACCGGGGGCTTTTATAAACCCCCCCCCTTGGGGACAACGACCCCGCGGGCACCTCGGGGGGGCACTGGGAGGCACTGGGAGGGACTGGGAGGGACTGGGAGGGACTGGGAGGGGAATGTGGGGCACTGGGAGGGACTGGAGGGGAGTGGGAGGGGAATGAGGAGCACTGGGAGGGACTGGGAGGGGATTTGGGGGAACTGGAAGGGGATTTGGGGGCACTGGGAAGGACTGGGAGTGGATTTGGGGGCACTGGGAGGGACTGGGAGGGGATTTGGGGGGGGGAATGGGAGGGGACTGGGGAGCACTGGGAGCGACTGGGAGGGAACTGGAGGCCATTGGGAGGGGTTGAGAGGGGATTTGGGGGAACTGGGAAGGCACTGGAGGGGACTGGGGAGCACTGGGAGGGAACTGGGAGGCACCAGGAGGGACTGGGATGGAACTGGAGGCACTGGGAGTGACTGGGAGGGGATTTGGGGGAACTGGGAGGGGACTGGGAGGCACTGGTAGTGACTGAGAGGGGATTTGGGGGAACTGGGAGGCACTGGGAGGGACCGGGAGGGAACTGGGAGGCACTGGGAGTGACTGGGAGGGGATTTGGGGGAACTGGGAGGCACTGGGAGGGAACTGGGAAGGGATTTGGGGGAACTGGGAGGCACTGGGAGGGAACTGGAGGCACTGGGAGGGACTGGGGGGCACTGGGAGGGAACTGGGAGGCACTGGGAGGGAACTGGGGAGGGGATTGGGGGGCACTGGGAGGGAACTGGGAGGCACTGGGAGGGAACTGGGAGGTGACACGTGTGATGTCCCCGCGGAGGGAACGACCCCGGGGACATCGCGGGGGTGTCCCCGTGTCACCCCCCCGGTGACGTCACAACCAGCCCCGGGGGGGGTCCCATCGGCTGCTCCTCCCCCTTTCCCGGGGACCCCCTTTCGGGGTGTCCCGGGGACCCCCCAAAACCCCTCAGGCCACATTTTGGGATCCCCCAGGCCCCCCCAAACCCCTTCGGGTCACATTTTGGGATCCCCCAGGCCCCCCCAAACCCCTTCGGGTCACATTTGGGGTCCCCCCCAGGCCCCCCCAAACCCCTTCGGGTCACATTTGGGGGTCCCCCAGCCCCCCCCTAAACCCCTCAGGCCACATTTTGGGGTCCCCCAGCCCCCCCCAAACCCCTTCGGGTCACATTTGGGGCTCCCAAATTTCGGGTCTCCCCCCCAACCCCTATTTGGCGGGAAACGCCGCGACCCCGCCCACACTCAGGGGGGCGGAGCCACCCGTGGCCACGCCCCTCCACCCCTCGCCCCGCCCCATCTACTCCCAATACGGTCACGGAGGGGGCGTGGCCACGGGGGTGGGCGTGGCCTGGCGGTGTCATGGCGGCGCCCACGGTGGAAGGTGCGGGGGGGGGGGGAATGGGGGAATGGGGGGGATTTTGGGGGGGTTTGGGACCCCCGGAGGGGGGGATGGGGGGGTGTGGGCGGGGCTCTGACCTCGCCCCTCCTCCCCCGCAGCCCCCCAGAGGGTCCAGGACCCCCCCGGGACCCCCCGGGACCCCCCCGGACCCCCCAGGAGGCCCCCGCGGAGGAGCCCGAGGCGGTCGAGTGAGTTTTGGGGGGGGATTTGGGGGGTTTCGGACACTCTGGGGGGGGTTGAGGGGGTTTGGGGGGTCCTGGACACACTGGGGGGGAGTTGAGGGGGTTTGGGGGGTCCCGGACACCCTGAGGGGGTTTGGGGGGTCCCGGACACTCTGAGGGAGTCTGGGGGGGGTCTCGGACACCGTGAGGGGGTTTGAGGGGGTTTGGGGGGTCCCGGACACCCTGAGGGGGTTTGGGGGGTCTCGGACACTCTGAGGGAGTCTGGGGGGGGTCTCGGACACCGTGAGGGGGAGTTGAGGGGATTTGGGGGGTCCCGGACACTCTGGGGGGGGATGTGGGGGGTACCGGACACCCTGAGGGGATTTGGGGGGTCCCGATACCCTGGGGGGGGGAGTTTAAGGGGGTTTGGGGGGGTCCTGGGCACACTGGGGGGGGGGAGTTGAGGGGGTTTGGGGGGTCCCGGACACCCTGAGGGGATTTGGGGGGTCTTGGACACTCTGGGAGGGGGGTTGGGGGGGCTCGGACACTCTGAGGGGGTTTGGGGGGTCTCGGACACTCTGAGGGAGTTTGGGGGGTCCCGGACACCCTGAGGGGGGAGTTTAAGGGGGTTTGGGGGGTCCTGGGCACCCTGGGGGGGGGATTTGGGGGGTCTCGGACACCCTGGGGGGGGTTGAGGGGATTTGGGGGGTCTTGGACACCCTGGGTGAGGTTTAAGGGGGTTTGGGGGGGTCCTGGGCACACTGGGGGGGGGGTGTGAGGGAGCTTGGGGGGTCCTGGACACACTGGGGGGGGGGTTGAGGGGATTTGGGGGGTCCCAGACACCCTGGGGGGGGGAAAGTTGGGAGGGTTTGGGGAGTCCTGGATATTCTGGGGGGGGGGGGAAATTTGGGGGTCCCGAACACCCTGAGGGAAGGGGGGGCAATTTGAGGGTTTGGGGGGGGTCCTGACACCCTTGGGGGGCAGTTTGAGGGTTTGGGGGGGTCCCTAACACCCCTCTCCCCCCCCCCCCCAGGTTCCCCCCCTACGAGCTGGGCCGCCCCCCCCGCCAGGTCTGGGGGGCTCGGGAGGAGTTCGGGCGTCGCCCCCAAAACTTCCTGCGAGGCTGCAAATGGTGAGAGACCCCCCAGACCCCCCCAAATACCCCTCCAGACCCCCCCCAAATACCCCCAACCCCCCTCAGACCCCCCAAATACCCCTCCAGACCCCCTCAAATACCCCCAAATACCTCCAACTCCCCTCCAGACCCCCCCAAATACCCCCAAATACCCCTCCAGACCCCCCCCAAATACCCCTCCAGACCCCCCAAATACCCCTAAATACCCCTAAATACCCCTCCAGACCCCCCCAAATACATCCAACTCTCCTCCAGACCCCCCCAAATACCCTCAACACTCCCCCAGAACCCCCCAAATATCCCCAAACCCTCCCCCAGACCCCCCCAAATACCCCTAAACCCTCCCCCAGACCCCCTCAAATACCCCTCCAGACCCCCCAAATACCCCAACCCCCCTCCAGATACCCCCAGATACCCCAGACCCTCCCCCAGACCCCCCAAATACCCCCAAACACTTTCCAGACCCCCCCAAATACCCTCAAACCCTCTCCAGACCCCCCCAAATACTCCCAAACCTTCCCCCAGACCCCCCCAAATACCCCCAACGCTCCCCCAGAACCCCCCAAATACCCCAACACCTACCAGACCTCCCCAGATACCCCCAGACTCCTCTCAATCCCCCCCCAGGGCCCCTGGGAGGGGGGATTTGGGGGGGAGACTGGGGGGATTTGGGGGTCCCTTTGGGGGGTTTGGGGGGTCCCAGACACCCTGGGGGGGAATGGGGGTGTTTAGGGGTTGTTTGGGGGAATTTAGGGGTCCTTTGGGGGGGTTTGGGGGTGTTTAGGGGTCCCTTTAGGGGGGGGGTTGGGGGTATTTAGGGGTCCCTTTAGGGGGGTTTGGGGGTCCCAGACCCCCTGGGGGGGTTTGGGGGAGTTTAGGGGTCCTTTGGGGGGTGTTTAGGGGTGTTCAGGGGTCCCTTTGGGGGTTTTTGGGGGTTCTGGAGCCACTGGGGGTTGGGAATTGGGGGTCCCCACACCTGGGGGTTGGGAAATGGGGGTCCCCCCACCCGGGGGGGGTGGGAATTGGGGGTCTCACCCCTGTGCCCCCCCCCAGGGCCCCCGATGGCTCCTGTGTCCTGACCTGCAGCGACGACAACACCCTGAGGGTCTTCGACCTCCCCTTCCCCCCGGGACCCCCCCCGGGGGTGCCCCTGCCCGACCTGGTGGGGGGCTGGGGGGGTCACTCGGGGGGGCCTGGGGGGGTTGGGGTGGGATGGGGGGGTCCTGGGGGGTCCTGGGGGGGTCTGGGGGGTCCCTCGGGGGGGCCTGGGGGGTGTTTGGGGGGGATGGGGGGGGATGGGGGGGGCTCTGGGGGGTCCTGGGGGAGCTGGGGGGGTCACCCGGGGGGTCCTGGGGGGTCTGGGGGGTCCCTCGGGGGGGCCTGGGGGCATTAGGGGGGGCTGGGGGGGGTCACTCTAGGGGTCCTGGGGGGGTTGGGGTGGGATGGGGGGGGCTCTGGGGGGGGGTTGGGGTGGGATAGGGGGGTCTCTGGGGGTGTTTGGGGGGTCTGGGGGGGTCACTCGGGGGGTCCTGGGGGGGTTGGGGTGGGATGGGGGGGGTCTCTGGAGGGGTCCTGGGGGTGTTTTTTGGGTGGCTGGTGGGGGCGGCTCTGAGGGTCTCTGGGGGTCACTGGGGGGGTCTCTGGGGGTCACCCTGGAGGTCTCTGGGGGTCTCTGTGGTCATTCTGGGGGTCACTGGGGTCACCCTGGAGGTCTCTGGGGGTCTCTGGGGTCACTCTGAGGGTCCTGGGGGGTCACTGGGGTCACCCTGGGGGTCAGTGTGGTCACTCTAGAGGTCACTGAGGTCACTCAGGGGGTCTCTGTGGTCACTCTATGGTCACTCTGGGGTCACTCTGGGGTCACTGGGGATCTCTGTGGTCACTCAGGGGGTCTCTGGGGTCACTCTGGGGTCACTCTGGGGGTCATTGTGGTCACTCTGGGGTCACTCTGTGGTCACTCTGGGGTCACTCTGTGGTCACTCTGGGGGTCAGTGTGGTCACTGGGGTCACTCTGTGGTCACTCTGGGGGTCAGTGTGGTCACTCTGGGGTCACTCTGGGGGTCTCTGTGGTCACTCTGGGGTCACTCTGGGGTCACTCTGGGGGTCAGTGTGGTCACTCTGGGGGTCAGTGTGGTCACTCTGGGGTCACTCTGGGGTCACTCTGTGGTCACTCTGGGGTCACTCTGGGGTCACTCTGTGGTCACTCTGGGGTCACTCTGGGGTCACTCTGGGGTCACTCTGGGGGTCAGTGTGGTCACTCTGGGGTCACTCTGTGGTCACTCTGTGGTCACTCTGGGGTCACTCTGGGGGTCTCGGGGGGGTGGCAGGTCCCGGCCCTGCGGGTGCCCGAGGGTGACACCATCTACGACTTCAGCTGGTACCCCCTGATGGACTCCACACACCCCCCCAGCTGCCTGTGAGCACTGGGAGGCACTGGGGGGGACTGGGGGGGACTGGGAGGGGACTGGAGGGCACTGGGAGGGACTGGGAGGGGACTGGGAGGGACTGGGAGGGACTGGGGGGCACTGGGAGGGACTGGGAGGGGACTGGGGGGCACTGGGAGGGACTGGGAGGGGACTAGGAGGGGACTGGGGGTCACTGGGAGGGACTGGGGGGCACTGGGAGGGACTGGGAGAGGACTGGGGGGCACTGGGAGGGAATGGGGGGGATTGGGGGGACCTGGGAGCACTGGAAGGCACTGGGAGAGGATTGGGAGGGGACTGGGAGCACTGGGAGGGACTGGGAGGGGACTGGGGGGCACTGGGAGGGAACTGGGGGGCACTGGGAGGGATTGGGAGAGACTGGGAAGGGACTGGGGGATACTGAGAGGGGACTGGGAGGGGACTGGGAGGGACTGGGAAGGGACTGGGGGATACTGGGAGGGGACTGGGGGGCACTGGGAGGGACTGGGAGGGGACTGGGGGGCACTGGGAAGGGACTGGGGGATACTGGGAGGGGACTGGGGGCTTTGGGAGGCACTGGGAGGGGACTGGGGGGCACTGGGAGGGACTGGGAGGGAACTGGGGGGCATTGGGAGGGACTGGGAAGGGACTGGGGGATACTGGGAAAGGACTAGGGGATACTGGGAAGGAACTGGGGGGCACTGGGAGGGGACTGGGGGGCACAGTGAAGGGACTGAGGGATACTGGGAGGGTCACTGGTTGTTACTGGGATGAACTGGGAGGGCCAGGGGCCTTAGAGGAGGATCCTGGGAAGGGCTGGCGGTTCTGGGGGGTCACTGGTTGTTACTGGGAGGGACTGGGGGGTAAAGGGCGGGTTACTGGTTGTTACTGGGAGGCACTGGGGGGGTATACTGGGAGCAGGGGGGATTCCTGGGAGGTCACTGATCTGTACTGGTCTGTACTGGTTTGTACTGGTCTGTACTGGTCCTTACTGGTCCATATTGGTTTGTACTGGTCTGTACTGGTCCGTACTGGTCTGTACTGGTCAGGCTGGTCTGTACTGGTCAGGCTGGTCTGTACTGGTCTGTACTGGTCCGTACTGGTCTGTACTGGTCTGTACTGGTCTGTACTGGTCCGTACTGGTCTGTACTGGTCCGTACTGGTCCGTACTGGTCCGTACTGGTCCATACTGGTCCGTACTGGTCCATACTGGTCCGTACTGGTCCGTACTGGTTTGTACTGGTCCGTACTGGTCCATACTGGTCTGTACTGGTCAGGCTGGTCTCCAGCAGCCGGGACAACCCCGTTCACCTCTGGGACGCCTTCGATGGGACCCTGCGGGGGTCCTTCCGTGCCCACAACCACCTGGTGAGGGGGGGGCACCAAGGGGTGGGGGGGCAACTGGGGGGGGGACCAGGGGGTGGGGGGGAACTGAGGCGGCAGGAACTGAGGGTGGGGGGGCACCTAGGGGGGGCACAAGGGGAGGCATCTGGGGGGAGGAACTGGGGGTGGGGGGCACCTGGGGGGGCACCCGGGGGTGGGGGGCAACTGGGGGGGCACCAGGGGGGCACCAAGGGGTGGGGGGGCAACGGGGGGGGGCACCCAGGGGGGCACCAAGGGATGGGGGGCAACTTGGGGGGTACCAGGGGGGCACCAAGGGGTGGGGAGGACCTGGGGGGTGGGGGGCACCTGGGGGGGGCACCCACGGGTGGGGGGCAACTGGGGGGGCACCAGGGGGGCACCAAGGGGTGGGGGGGAACTGAAGGGGGAGGAACTGGGGGTGGGGGGTACCAGGTGCCCCCAAGGGGGTGGGTTTTGGGGTCCTCCCGAGGTTGCCAGGGGGTTATTTTGGGGTCTCTGACTGAGGGGGGGTGTGTGACCCCCCCCAGGACAAGCCAGTGGCCCCCCACTCTCTGACCTTCACCCCCAACTGCTCCTGGGGGGGCTTTGGGTTGGGGGGGGACACTCAGGGGGTGCAGTAAGGGGGGGTTCAGGGGGCACCCAGTGCTTGGGGGTCTCCCAGGTGCCCCCAAGGGGTGCTTGGGGTCTCCCAGGGGTGTTTTTTGGGGTCCCCCGAAGTTCCCGGGGGGTTATTTTGGGTTCCCCCCCCCCCAGGACGAGCCGGTGGCCCCCCACTCTCTGACCTTCACCCCCGACGGCTCCCAACTCTTGGGGGGCTTCGGGTGTGGGGGGACACTCAGGGGGTGCAGTAAGGGGGGGGTTCAGGGGGCATCCAGTGCTTGGGGTCTCCCAGGTGCCTCCAAGGGGTGCTTGGGGTCTCCCAGGGGCGTTTTTGGGGTCCCCCCGAGGTTCCCAGGGGGTTATTTTGGGTGTGTCCCCCCCCCAGGACGAGCCGGTGGCCCCCCACTCCCTGACCTTCACCCCCGACGGGTCCCGGCTCGTGGGGGGCTTCGCCGGCGCCGTCCGGGTGTTCCCCACGGAGCGGCCGGGCCGGAGCGGCCACGAGAGACCCCTGAGCCGTGAGGGGGCGGGGCTTAGGGGGGCGGGGCGCCGGGGGGGGAGGAGCCTAAAGGGGAGGGGTCTGAGGGGTCCGAGGGTGGGGGGTACGAGGGTAAAGGGGAGGGCGGGGATTAGGGAGGGAGGGGCTTAGAGGGGTGGGGCGTAAAGGGGAGTGGTCTGAGGGGTGGGGTGTGAAGGGGAGGGGTCTGAGGGGGTGGGGCATAAAGGGGAGGGGTCTGAGGGGGCGGGGTGTAAAGGGGAGGGGTCTGAGGGAGTAGGGCATAAAGGGGAGGGGTCTGAGGGGTCCGAGGGTGGGGGGTACAAACGGGAGGGCAAAGGGGGCAGGGATTAGAGAGGGAGGGGCTTAGAGGGGCAGGGCATAAAGGGGAGGGGTCTGAGGGGGCGGGATGTAAAGGGGAGGGGTCTAAGGGGGTGGGGCACAAAGGGGAGGGGTCTGAGGGGGTTTAAAGGGGTGGGGTCCAGCAGAAGCCCCGCCCAGCAGAGCTCCTGTGAAGGGGGTGGGGCTTGAGGAAGGGGGTGTGTCCTTTGCCAAGGGGGTGTGGTCATGCCCAAAGGGGCGTGGCCTGACTCCCCCGTCTCTGCTCCCCCCCCCCCAGAGGGTGGGCGGGGCCAGCGGGGCCTGATTGGCTGCCTGGCCGTGAGCCCCGACCAATCGCTGCTGGCCTGCGGGTCCTATGGGCGGAGCCTGGGGCTGTACCCGCTGGAAGGGGGCGGGGCCGTGGCGTTCTGGCCCCGCCTCCCGGCCGCGCCCACCCACCTGCTCTTCAGCCAATGTGGGACCTGGATCTATGCGGGGGGGAGAAAGGTGGGTGGGGCCTCGGGGGTGGGCGGGGCCTGAGGCGGTGGGCGGGGCCAGGAGGTGGGTGCGAATCTGTGGGTGGGTTTGGGGGTGTGGCCAAGAGGTGGGCGGGGCCAAAGGGTGGGCAGGGGTTGGTTGGGAGGTGGTTAATGAATTGTGGGCGGGGCTTGGGAGGTGTCTGGTGGTTTGTGGGCGGGGCTTGTGGTCGGGCGTGTCCCTGTGTGGTGGGTGGGGCTTAAGGGTGTGTGGGCGGGGCCTGTGCCCTGAGGGGCACGTCCCAGTGGCGGTTAATGGTTGGTGGGCGTGGCCCGTGTGCCCTGATGGGCGTGGCCCTTTGTGGCCCCGCCCCCCCAGGCGCGTCACATCCTGTGCTGGGACCTGCGGGCTCCTGAGCGCCCCCTGCTGGCCCTGGAGCGGCTGGTGGCCACCAACCAGCGCGTGACCTTTGACCTCGACCCGTGAGTGACAACCCCCTTCCCCCCCCCCCCCCCAAAAATTGGGGAGAGTTTTGGGGATTCTTGGACACCTGGGACACCTTTTAGGGTGGTTTTTGGGGGATCTTGGACACCTGGGCCACTTTTTGGGGGAGTTTAGGGGGTGTTGGACACCTGGGACACTTTTTGGGGGGAGTTTAGGGGGTCTTGGACACCTGGGACACCTTTTTGGGGTGGTTTTTGGGGGGGTCTTGGACACCTGGGACACATTTGAGGGAGAGTTTGAGGGGTCTGGGACATCTTTTGGGGTGGTTTTGGGGCTTCTTGGACACCCGAGTCACCTTTTGGGGGGAGTTTAGGGGGGTCTGGGACACCTGGGTCATCTTTTGGGGTGGTTTTTGGGGGGTCTTGGACACCTGAGACATCTTTTGGGGGGTCTTGGACATGTGGGACACCTTTTGGGGGGAGTTTGGGGTGTTCTGGGACACCTGAGTCACCTTTTGGGGTGGTTTTTGGTGGTCTTGGACACCTGGGACACATTTGAGGGAGAGTTTGGGGGGTCTGGGACATCTTTTGGGGTGGTTTTGGGGCTTCTTGGACACCCGAGTCACCTTTTGGGGGGAGTTTGGGGGGTCTTGGACACCTGGGACACCTTTTGGAGTGGTTTTTGGGTGGTCTTGGACACCTGGGACACCTTTTGGAGTGGTTTTTGGGTGGTCTTGGACACCTGGGACACCTTTTGGGGGGAGTTTGGGGGGTCTTGGACACCTGGGACACCTTTTGGGGTGGTTTTTGGGGCTTCTTGGACACCTGGGTCACCTTTTAGGGTGGTTTTTGGGATGTCTTGGACACCTGGGACACCTTTTGGGAGGAGTTTGGGGGGTCTGGGACACGTGGATCACTTTTTGGGGTGGTTTTGGGGCTTCTTGGACACCTGGGACACATTTTGGGAGGAGTTTGGGGGGTCTTGGACACCTGGGTCACCATTTGGGGGGAGTTTGGACACCTGGGACACCTTTTGGGGTGGTTTTGTGGGGTTTTGAACAGCTGGGTCTCTTTTTGAGGAGAGTTTTGGGGCTTCTTGGACACCTGGGACACCTTTTGGGGTGGTTTTTGGGTGGTCTTGGACACCTGGGTCACCTTTTGGGGGAATTTGGGGCTTCTTGGACACCTGGGACACCTTTTGGGGTGGTTTTTGGGTGGTCTTGGACACCTGGGTCACCTTTTGGGGGAATTTGGGGCTTCTTGGACACCTGGGACACCTTTTGGGGGGAGTTTGGGGGATCTTGGACACCTGGATCACCTTTTAGTGTGGTTTTTGGGGGGTCTTGGACACCTGGGGCACCTTTTGGGGGGTCTTGGACACCTGGATCCCTTTTTAGGGTGGTTTTTGGGGGATCTGGGACACCTGGGTCACCATTTGGGGGGTCTTGGACACCTGGGACACCTTTTAGGGTGGTTTTTGGGGGTCTTGGACACCTGGATCACCATTTGGGGGGGAATTTGGGGCTTCTTGGACACCTGGGTCCCCTTTTGGGGGGTCCAAGTGCTCCCCTGCCCCCCGTCCCCCCCAGGTCGGGGCGGTTCATGGTGAGCGGTGACACCGATGGTTTTGTCACCGTGTGGGACACCCTGACCCCCCCCGGGCCCGGGGACCCCCCCGTGCTGCCCCCCCCGGCTGCGCTTCCGCGCCCTCCACGACTGCGTCAACGGCACCAGGTAACACCCGGGACCCCCCCGAAAATCTGGGACCCCCCACCCCAAAAAATAATCTGGGACCCCCCCAAACACCCGGGACACCCCCCCCAAAAATCTGAGACCCCCCAAACACCCGGGACCCCCCCCAAAAATCTGGGACCCGCCCCCGACCCCCAGACATCTGTGAACACCCTCAAACACCCGGGACACCCCCCAAAAATTTGGGACCCCCTCAAAAAATCTGGGACCCCCCAAACACCCGGGACCCCCCCCCCAAAAATCTGGGACACCCCAAACACCCGGGACCCCCCCCCAAAAATCTGGGACCTCCCAAACACCCGGGACCCCCCCGAAAAAATCTGGGACCCCCCCCCCACCCCCAGACATCTGTGAACCCTCTCAAACACCCGGGACACCCCCCAAAAAATCTGGGACCCCCCCCCACCTCTAGACATCTCGGGACACCCCCCCAAAAAATCTGGGACCCCCCGAAAAAAAAATCTGGGACCCCCCCAAAAAATCTGGGAGTCTCCAAAAACATCTGGGACACCCCCCCTAAACACCTGAGACCCCTTCCCTGAACACCTGGGACCCCACCCCAAAAATCTGGGACCCCCCCCGACCCCCAGACATCTGTGAACACCCTCAAATACCCGGGACCCCCCCCCCAAAATCTGGGAATTCCCCCCCCCCCAAACATTTGGGACCCCTCCAAACATTTGGGACCCCCCCAAACATTTGGGACCCCCCCCAACCCTTATGTGTCCCCCCCCCCCAGCCTCCACCCCGGGCTCCCCCTCTTGGCCACGGCCTCGGGGCAGCGGCTCTTCCCGGCGCCCTGGGACGGGGACGGGGACAGCGACACCGACACCGACACCGAGGACGGGCCACCCCCGGGGGGGGGACAATCGGCTGCAGCTCTGGTGGTGGGGACCCGACCCCCCCCGGGGACAGCGGCTGGGACACCCCCGGGGACACCCCCGGGGACAGCGGGAGCTCTGGGTGTCACCCCCGTGGGGACAGCGGGTGTCACCTCACCGGGGGACAGCGGCTGGGACACCCCCGGGGACACGGTGACCATGGAGACCGACTGTCACCCCCTTGGGGACACTGATTGTCACCCCCCTGGGGACACCGAGT
Source organism: Manacus candei (assembly GCF_025592945.1). NCBI lineage: Eukaryota > Metazoa > Chordata > Aves > Passeriformes > Pipridae > Manacus > Manacus candei. The sequence continues at coordinate 13,990 of NW_026138662.1, forward strand.
GTCACCTCCCCGAGGACAGTGAGTGTCACCTCACCGGGGACACGGTGACCGTGGAGACCGACTGTCACCCCCCCTGGGGACACCGAGTGTCACACACCCTGGGGACACCGAGACCTCTGATTGTCACCCCCCCTGGGGACACCGAGTGTCACCTCCCCGAGGACAGCGAGTGTCACCTCACTGGGGACACGGTGACCGTGGAGACCGACTGTCACCCCCCCTGGGGACACTGAGTGTCACCTCTCTGGGGACACTGGCTGTGACACCCCCAGGGACACTGGGACCTCTGATTGTCACCCCTGTGGGGACACTGAGTGTCACCTCTCTGGGGACAACGGCTGGGACATCCTTGGGGACACCGGGACCTCTGATTGTCACCCCTTTGAGGACACCCAGTGTCACTCCTTTGGGGACACCGAGTGTCACACGCCCTGGGGACACCGGGACCTCTGATTGTCACCCCCGTGGGGACACCGAGTGTCACCTCCCTGGGGACACCGGCTGTGACACCCCTGGGGACACCAAGACCTCTGAGTGTCACCCCTCTGGGGACACCGAGTGTCACCTCTCTGGGGACACCGGCTGTGACACCCCCGGGGACAGCAGGACCTTTGATTGTCACCCCTTTGGGGACAGTGAGTGTCACCTCACCAGGGGCACCAGCTGGGACATCCCTTGGGACAGCAGGACCTCTGATTGTCACCCCTTTGGGGACACCGAGTGTCACACACCCCGGGGACACCGGGACCTCAGATTGTCACCCCTGTGGGGACACCCTCACCCCCCCAATGACAGCGAGTGTCACCTCTCTGGGGACAGCGGCTGGGACCCCCCTGAGGACACTGGGATTGTCACCCCCCCTGGGGACACGGTGACCACGGAGACCGACTGTCACCCCCCTGGGGGTGTCACCTCACTGGGGACAACGGCTGTGACACCCCTGAGGACAGCGGGAAGGTGGGCACCGACTGTCACCCCCCCCGGGGACAGCGATTGTCACCCCCCCTGATGGCAACAAGGGTCACCTTTGTGGGGGACGGGGACACCGGGACTGTGTGATGACTGTCACCCCCCCTGGGGACATCGTGTGACACCCCAGGGACCCCAGTTGGGACACCCCTGACCCCCCCCCCCCCAGGGACACCAATTGGGACACCCCTGACCCCCCCCAGGGACACTGACTGTCACCCCCCTGGGGACACTGATGGGGACACCCCAGGGACACCAATTGGGACACCCCACACCCCCCCCCCCCCAGGGACACTTGACTGTCACCTCCTTGGGGACACCCCCGGGGACCCCGATTGTCACCCCTTGGGGACACCAGGACTGACCCCTTGGGGGGGTCGCAGCTCCCCCCTCCTGGGGACCCCCGACTGTCACCCCGTGACACCCTGGGGACCCCAGGACTGACCCCTTGGGGGTCACAGCTTCCCCCTCCCCCCCGGGGACCCTGATTGTCACCCCTTGGGGACACCAGGACTGACCCCTTGGGGGGTCTCAGCTTTCACCCCCCCCCCCGGGGACCCCGATTGTCACCCCCAGGGTCTGGTTGTACTAAAGACGTCGTGACTGTCACCGTCTGTCACCCGCGTGGGCCGTCACGGGTGGGGGTCCCCAACCCCCCCAAAACCCTCCTTACACCCCCCAATTCCCTCCTTACACCCCCCAAAACCCTCCCAACCCCCCAAAATCTCCCCCACCCTCTCAGCGGTCCCCACCCCTTCTGTTTGGGCGTTGCCCCTTTAAGAGGCTCCCCCCCCGGAGGGGGCGGGGCGGAGGGGGCGGGGCTGTTTCTGAGCGGCTTCACCCGTTACCATGGCAACGGCAGGGCTGTGACGTCACCAGGAGGGCCTTAAATGGGGCCCCGCGGCTGGCGGCGGTGGCCACGCCCCCGCCGTGTGGCCACGCCCACCCCGCGGGTAGGTCTGTGGGCGGGACCAGTCCTTCCCCTGGACACGCCCCCTTTTAAAGGGTCACGCCCCCTTTCCAGTGCATCCCTTCAGTCAAGCCCCGCCCCCTTTGACAGTGCCCTCAAGCTCAAACCCCGCCCATTCCCCTCCCAAGCCACGCCCTTTACAAACTGAGCCACGCCCCTCCTTGATGTAAGCCACGCCCCCTCTGACCACGCCCCGGTTACCTCAAACCGCACCCCCATGACCACACCCCTTCATTTACCCCCCCAACCCCTCCCCCCCACGCCCCTCCCACTCCTGCACCCCCATACCCAAACCATGCCCTTTTCAGTGACCACACCCCTCATTTACCCCCCAAACCACGCCCCTTTTGATACCCACGCCCCTCATTAACTTCCCCGAGCCACACCCATTTAACCCCCAAACCACGCCCTCTTCTGTAACCACGCCCCTCATTTACCCCAGTCCACGCCCCTTCCCTTGGCCACACCCCCTTCATTTACACCCCGAAGCCACACCCCTTTCACCCCGCACCACCTTTACCCAAACCCCGCCCCTTTTTTGACAAACGACGCCCCTCATTAACTCCCCCAAGCCACGCCCCCACCGCTGGCCCCGCCCCTCTCCCGGAGGCCCCGCCCCCCCCGCCGCCGCGGTCGCAGCCGGGGCGGCCCCGGAGGGACGCGGGTTCGAGTCCGGGCTGGGTTTTTTTGGGGGGGGTGGGTGGGACCGGGGGGGCTCGGCCGGGGGTCCGGGCGGTCGCTGGCGCTTCCCGGCGCGCGGGGGGTCGCCCCCCCAGCTCGGGGGGCGATGTGGGGCCGGGCGGCCGCGCTGCTCGTGGCCGTGCTGGGCGCGGGGGCCGCGGGGCTGAGCCTGGAGCCGGTGGTCTGGCACACCGGGAACCGGCGGTGAGCGGCGGGGGGGGGCGGCTGGGGGTCGGGGGGGGGCTGAGGGGGGTGGGGGGAACCCCCTCGAGGTGGATCGGGGGGGCTGGGGGGATTGGGGGGATTGAGGGAGTCTGGGGGGTCTTGGGGGACTGGGGGAGATGAGGGATCGGGGGGTCTGGGGGTGTTAGGGGGTTTTCGGGGTTGGGGGGGGCACAGGGGGGTTGGGGAAACCCCCTCGAGGTGAATCGGGGGGGCTGGGGGGGCTGAGGGGATTGGGGGGAGTCTGGGGGGTCTTGAGGGACTGGGGGAGATGAGGGATTGGGGGGGTCTGGGGGTGTTCAGAGGGGTTGGGGGGCACCGGGGGGTCTGGGGGGAACCCCCTCGAGGTGGATCGGGGGGGCTGGGGGGATTGGGGGGAGTCTGGGGGGTCTTGGGGGACTGGGGGAGATGAGGGATCGGGGGGGTCTGTGGGTGTTGGGGGGGGCTGAGGGGCTGAGGAGTTCGGGGGGTTTGGAGGGGAACCCCCTCGAGATGAATTGGGGGGGCTGAGGGGATTGGGGGGAGTCTGGGGGGTGTTGGGGGACTGGGGGAGATGAGGGATCGGGGGGGTCTGGGGGGTTTTGGGGGGCTGAGAGGATTGGGGAGAGTCTGGGGGGTCTTGGAGGACTGGGGGAGATGAGGGATCGGGGATGTCTGGGGGTGTTGGGGGGGGCTGAGGGGTTCGGGGGGCACTGGGGGGGCTGGGGGGAAACCCCCTCGAGGTGAATCGGGGGGGGCTGGGGGGATTGGGGGGAGTCTGGGGGGTCTTGGGGGGCTGGGGGACATGTGGGACCGGGGGGGTTTGAGGGGCTGGGGGGCATCGGGGGGTTTGGAGGGGAACCCCCTCGAGATTAATTGGGGGGTCTGAGGGGTTTGGGGGGAGTCTGGGGGGTCTTGGGGGGCTGGGGGAGGTGAGGGATCGGGGAGTCTGGGGGGGCTGAGGGGGGTTTGGGGGGTCCGGGGGAGGCTGAGAGGATTGGGGGGGGTCTTGAGAGTCTGGGGGGTCTTAGGGGGGATTGAGGGGGGCTGAGGGGGTTTGGGGGGGCTCTTGAGGGACTGGGGGGGGGCTGGAGGGGTCGGGTTGGGGCTGAGGGAAACTGGGGGGTCTTGAGGGGGTGGGGGGATCTGGGGGGGCTGAAGGGTGTTTGTGCAATGGGGGGTTGAGAGGATTGGGGGGGTCTGGGGGGTCCTGAAGGACTGGGGGGGGGGGGTCAGGGGGGGAGTTGAGAGGATTGGGGGGGTCTGGGGGGTCTTGAGGGACTGGGGGGGGCTGAAGATGTTGGGGGGGACTGGGAGGATTTGGGGGTCGAGGGAATCTGGACGGATTGGGGGGTCCTGGGGGTAGACAGGGGGGGGCTTGAGGTGTGGGTGACACTGAGGGTGACAACGAGGGAGGTGACACTGTGTGGGTGACACTGAGGGTGACAACAAAGGGGGTGACACTGTGTGGGTGACACTGGGGGTGACGAGGGGGGGACACACCAGGTGTGACACTGAGGGTGACAACAAGGGGGGGGGGACAGGGTGATGCTGGGGGACATGTACCATGTGGGGGGGGGGTGACACAGGTGGGGTGACACTGTGAGAGGTGACACGACGGCCCTGTGTGTGACACCGTGAGCGTGGGGGTGACACCCCGGGCGACACCGTGACTGTGTGTGTGACACCATGACCGTGTGACACTGTGACGCCGTGACTGTGTGTGACGCTGTGTGTGTGACATCGTGTCTGTGACACTGTGACTGTGTGTGTGACACTGTGAGTGACACCGTGACACCGTGACTGTGTGTGACACCGTGACTGTGTGTGACACTGTGTGTGTGACACCATAAGTGTGACACGGTGAGTGACATAGTGAGTGACACTGTGTGTTTGTGACACTGTCTGTGACACTGTGACACCGTGACTGTGTGTGACAACATAAGTGACACCGTGAGTGACACTGTGTGTGTGTGTGACACTGTGACACCGTGACTGTGACACCATGAGTGACACCGTGACTGTGTGTGTGACACCGTGACTGTGACACCATGAGTGACACTGTGAGTGACACTGTGTGTGTGTGACACCATGAGTGACACTGTGAGTGACACTGTGTGTGTGTGTGTGACACCGTGACTGTGACACCATGAGTGACACTGTGAGTGACACTGTGTGTGTGTGACACCGTGAGTGACACTGTGTGTGTGTGTGACACTGTGAGTGACACTGTGTGTGTGTGTGACACTGTGACACCGTGACTGTGTGTGTGACACCGTGACTGTGACACCATGAGTGACACTGTGAGTGACACTGTGACTGTGACACCATGAGTGACACTGTGAGTGACACTGTGTGTGTGTGACACCGTGAGTGACACTGTGAGTGACACTGTGTGTGTGTGTGACACTGTGACGCCGTGACTGTGTGTGTGACACCGTGAGTGACACTGTAAGTGACACAGTGACTGTGACACCATGTGACACTGTGTGACACAGTGGCTGTGTGACACCGTGTGACACTGTGACTGTGTGTGTGACACTGTGACACTGTGACTCTGTGACACCATGAGTGACACCGTGAGTGACACCGTGAGTGACACTGTGTGTGTGTGTGACACCGTCACAGGTGTGTCACCATCCCAGTGCGGGTGACATGGTGAGTGTGACACCGTGACAGGTGTCACACATCCGGGGGGGGTGACATCATCACGGTGGGGGTGACACAGTGGGGGTGACACAGTGGGGGTGACACGGTGGGGGTGACACGGTGGGGGTGACAACTCATGTGGTGGCACGGTGACAGGTGCGACTGTCATGGGGGGTGACACGGGGTGACAACACCTGTGGTGGCACAGTGACGGGTGCGACTGTCACGGGGGGGTGACACCGGTGACCCCGTGGGGGGGGGACACGGTGACAGGCCCAAGGACACGGTGACACCCCCATCGGGTGCCCCCGGCCCTGGTTTCTCCCCCCCCCCGGGGTGGGGGGGGGGGGGGGAGGGGATGGGCAGCGTTTGCCGTCGCCATGGCAACGGCGCTGCCGCCGCCGCCCCTCCCCCACCCGCCTGGTGGGGGGTCCGGGAGGGGGGAGGGGCGTCTGCAGGGGGGCCCCGGGGCCGGGGGGCGCCCGGCGGGGGTGTCCCCGTGTCCCCGCCCCTGGCACTGGCACGGCGGGACCCCCCCGTGGGGTCACCCGGTGTCACCCCCGCCAGTGTCACCCCCACCCCCCGACCCCCTTGTGCCCCCCCCGGGTTCCTGGTGGACGGGGGGTACATCCTACCCCCTCAGTGCCCCCCTAAACATCCCCCCCTGTCCCCCCCTCATGTCCCTGGAGACAGGTGGTACATTCTGCCCCCTCAGTGCCCCCCAAATGTCCCCCCCCAGGTTCCTGGTGGACGGGGGGTACATTCTGCCCCCTCAGTGCCCCCCTAAACGCCCCCCCCCGTGTGTCCCCCCCCAGGTTCCTGGCGGATGGGGGGTACATCCTACCCCCTCAGTGCCCCCCCAAATGTCACCCCCCCATGTTTCTGACAGACGGGGGGTACATCCTACCCCCTCAGTGCCCCCCCAAATGTCACCCCCCCATGTTTCTGACAGACGGGGGGTACATTCTGTCCCCTCAGTGCCCCCCTAAACATCCCCCCCGTGTCCCCCCCCAGGTTCCTGGCGGACGGGGGGTACATCCTACCCCCTCAGTGCCCCCCTAAACGCCCCCCCCGTGTCCCCCCCCAGGTTCCTGGCGGACGGGGGGTACGTGCTGTACCCGCAGATCGGGGACCGGCTGGACCTGGTGTGCCCGGGGGGGGCGGGGTACGAGTACTACAAGCTGTACCTGGTGGGGGGGGCGCAGGCCCGGCGGTGCCAGGTGCCCCCCGCGCCCACCCTGCTGCTCACCTGCGACCGCCCCCAGCGCGACGTGCGCTTCACCATCAAGTTCCAGGAGTTCAGCCCCAACCTCTGGGGCCACGAGTTCCGCCGCCTGCACGACTATTACATCATCAGTGAGCGCCCCCGTGACGTCAGCGGGGGGGGCGGGGCCGCGGGAGGGGGTTGGGGGAGGGCGGGGGGGGGGGGGGGAGGAAGGAGGGAAGGGGGAGGTTGGGAGGGGTGTTGGCGTCGTGGTCGGGGTGATGTCATCGAGGTGTGGTGACCTTGGAGGTGGTGATGTCATCGGGGGAGTGGTGATGTCATTGGAAGGGGTGGTGATGTCATTGGGCGAGTGGTGATGTCATCGGGGGAGTGGTGATGTCATCGGGAGAGTGGTGATGTCATCGGGGGAGTGGTGATGTCATCGGGGGAGTGGTGATGTCATCAGGGAGTGGTGATGTCATCGGGAAGTGGTGATGTCATCAGGGAAGTGGTGATGTCATCAGGGAGTGGTGATGTCATCAGGGAAGTGGTGATGTCATCAGGGAGTGGTGATGTCATCGGGGGAGTGGTGATGTCATCGGGGGAGTGGTGATGTCACTGGGAGTGGTGATGTCATCAGGGAGTGGTGATGTCATCAGGGAGTGGTGATGTCATCGGGAAGTGGTGATGTCATCAGGGAAGTGGTGATGTCATGAGGGGGAGTGGTGATGTCATCAGGGGAGCGGTGATGTCATCGGGGGAGTGGTGATGTCATCAGGGGAGCGGCGATGTCATCAGGGAAGTGGTGATGTCATCAGGGGTGGTGATGTCATCGGGGAGTGGTGATGTCATCAGGGGTGGTGATGTCATCGGGGGTGGTGATGTCATCAGGGGAGTGGTGATGTCATCGGAAGGGGTGGTGATGTCATCAGGGGTGGTGATGTCATCAGGGGTGGTGATGTCATTGGGGGAGTGGTGATGTCATTGGGGGAGTGGTGATGTCATCGGGGGTGGTGATGTCATTGGGGGAGTGGTGATGTCATCGGAAGGGGCGGTGATGTCATCAGGGGTGGTGATGTCATCGGGGGTGGTGATGTCATTGGGGGAGTGGTGATGTCATCGGAAGGGGTGGTGATGTCATTGGGGGAGTGGTGATGTCATCAGAAGGGGCGGTGATGTCATTGGGGGAGTGGTGATGTCATTGGGGAGGGCCATTTTGGGGAGTGTTTGGAGGGGTGTTGGGAACGTGGTTGGGGCAGCAGGGAGGGCCCTGTGATGTCATGGAGGCAATGACGTCATCAGGGGAGTGATGACGTCATGGGGGTGGTGACATCAGAGGTTCAGAGGAGGTTGTTGGGGTGACAGAAATAGGAGGGTGTTGGGACGTCAAGGAGGTCCCTGTGACGTCATCAGGGCGTCTCATGGGACGTCATCAGGGCGATGACGTCATCAGAAGCAGCGGTGATGTCATCGGGGGTTGGCGACGTCATCGGGGAGGTGCCGGAGGGCAGTGACATCATCGGGGGTGACGTCACGGGGAGGTGACATCATCACGGTCCCTGTGACGTCATCGACCCCTCACGTGACGGACGAGGGCTGTGACATCACCGGGGGCAGTCGATGACGTCACTGGGGGGGTGTGACATCACAGGGTATGCCGATGACATCACCGGGGGGTGTGGTCAGGGCGTGATGTCACATGGGGGGGCGTGGAGGGCGATGATGTCATCGCTGACGTCATAACCCCCCCTTCCCCCCCCCGCAGCGACGTCGGACGGGACCCCCGAGGGGCTGGAGAACCGCCAGGGCGGGGCCTGTTTGACCCGGGCCATGAGGGTCACCCTGCGCGTGGGGCAGCGTGAGTGCCCCTCCCCCACCCCGACCCCGCCCCCATACTGACCCCGCCCCCACCCTCCTCACCCCTCCCCCACCCCCCAACAGGCCCCGGGGCGGAGCCTCTTCCGGACCCGGATGGGACAGGTAAGGGGGGGGGAGGGGGGGAGGGGCGGGGCGGGGCCTCCCCCAGACCTGAGACCCCCCCCCTCTGACCCCTCCCCCCCTCCCCAGGCTCAGCCAATCAGACGAGCCCGCCGGGGCCGGGCCCTCCCCCCGCGCGGGGGGGGGCGGTGTTGGGGGGGCGCGGGGGAGGGGCGGCGCTGCTGGCGCTGGTGGGGGCGGGGGGGGCCCTGTGGTGGCGGCGGCGACGCCCCCGGAGACCCCCCAAGACCCCCCGGGGGGGAGGGGCCCGGCCCCGCCCCCACGGCCCCGGCCCCGCCCACCCCCCTGCGGGACCTGCCCCTCCCCCCCGCCGCCCCTCCCCCCGCCTACTACAAGGTATGAGAAAGGGGGGGGGGGAGGGGCGGGACCCCCAAAACGGGGGAGACCACCCAAAAAAATGGGGGGACACGCCCACCCCCCCCGAGGCTCCGCCCCCGCGGGGCGAACAGGAATGGGGGGACCCCAAAAATGGGTGAATTTGCCCCAAAATGCTGCCTGGGCCCCCTCCCCCTCCCCCTCCCCTCCCAGGAGCCCCCCAGGCGGGAAGGGGGGGACCCCGGATGCCGGTGGGCGTGACCTCACTCAGGGGGTGGGGCTTAATGGGACTTGGCTCGCCGAGGGGTGTGGCCTAACGCAGGGGGGAGGAGCCTATTCCAGGTGAGATGCTCCCTGGGGGCGTGGCCTGACACTGGGGGGGCGTGGCTGCCCCAACCAGGTGTGTCTTGGCCTGGTGGGCGTGGCATTCCTGTGTGGGCGTGGTTTCCCCTGGGGGAGGCGGAGCTTCCAAAGCTTTGAGGCGTCACTCCCGGGCTGTGGGCGGGGCTTGGGGCCCCTCCCCTGCCCTCCCATTGGCCGTGAGAAAGCCCCACCCACACAGCAGAGGGCGGGGCCTCATCAAGCCACGCCCACCACGACAGAGGGGGCGTGGCTTCTCTCAGCAAGATGGCCGCCACCACCTGGATGGACAGGAAGTGACATCACGTCGACGGAGGGGCGGGGCTTCTTGTGCGTGGGCGGGGCCTGAGCGCTGATTAGACAGTTCTTGTGCATTTGGCTCCGCCCCTTCCTGTCAATCAGCCGAGTGGGCGGGGCTTGGGGAGGGGGGAGGGCGCCCCCTGGCGGCCGCGGAGGGTGATGGGGGGAGTGTTGCCATGGAGACACGTGGGGTCGTTGCCATGGAGACGGGAACGGGGGAGGCGCCTCCCGTTGGGGGGAGGGGAGGGGTCGGAGGGGAGGGGTCACACGGGGTCACGCGTGTCACGACACGACGCGGTGCGTGGGGCAGCCCCGTCGTGGCACAGGGGCACACCTGGCACACCTGGGACACCGTCACACATCACACCTGGCACACCTGGGACACCTGGCACACCTGGCACACCTGGCACACCTGGGACACCTGGCACACCTGGCACACCTGGCACACCTGGGACACCGTCACACATCACACCTGGCACACCTGGCACACCTGGCACACCTGGGACACCGTCACACATCACACCTGGCACACCGTCACACATCACACCTGGCACACCTGGCACCCCTGGCACACCTGGGACACGTGTGACACTCGTCACCTGTCCCACCTGTCACACCATCACACATCACACCTGGCACACCTGGCACACGTCACACCTGTCACACCTGTCACACCTCACACCTGTCACACCTCACACCTGTCGTGTGTGACACTCATCACCTGTCCCACCTGTTACACTTGTCGCACTGTCACACGTCACACCTGGCACACCTGTCACCCATCACACCTGTCACCCATCACACCTGTCACCCATCACACCTGGCACACGTGTGACGCTCATCACCTGTCCCACCTGTCACATGGTCACACATGACACCTGTCACACCCATCACACCTGGCACCCATCACACCTGGCACACCTCACACCTGGCACACGTGTGACACTCATCACCTGTCACACCTGTCACACATCACACCTGTCACACCTGTCACACCTCTCACACCTGGCCCCCCTGGCACCCCTGTCACCCCTGTCACCCCTGTCACCCCTGTCACACCTGTCACCCCTGGCACACCTGTCACACCTGTCACCCCTGTCACACCTGTCACCCCTGTCACACCTGTCACCCCTGGCACACCTGTCACCCCTGGCACACCTGTCACACCTGTCACCCCTGGCACACGTGTGACACTCATCACCTGTCACACCTGGCCCACTGTCACACATGACACCCATCACACCTGTCACACGTCACACCTGTCACATGTGTGACACTCATCACCTGTCCCACCTGTCCCACCTGTCCCACCTGTCACCCCTGTCACACGTGTCACGTGTGACACTCCTCACCTGTCCCACCTGTCCCACCTGTCCCACTGTCACACATGACACCTGTCCCCCCCGTCCCACGTCACCCCTGTCGCCCCCGTCACACGTGTCCCCCACCTGCCACCCCCCCCGTGTCCCCCTCATTTCACACCCTCAAATCCTCCTTTTTCAGCCCAAAGCCACATTTCCCCTTCCCAGACCCCCCCTCCCCCTTTTTGGGTCCAAATCCTTCAACTTTGGGGGCCAAAACCCGATTTTTAAGGATCCAACCCCCCCCCAATTTAAACCCACATTTTTAGGCTCCCAACCCTTTATTTTAGGAGAAAAAACCTCTCATTTTTAGGGTAAAGTGTCTTTTTTGCAAAGCTCTAAATCTCATTTACAGACCCCAAACCCTCGTTTTTGCGGCCTAAAAATTAAGAAAAAAAGGCAAATTAAAACGTTGAAAAACGTTTTGAAACGTTAAAACCTCTTTTTGGGGTGTAAATCCCCAATTTCGGGATTCAAAGCCTCTCTTTAAAGTTCCAAAGTTTCATTTTTTAGGGCCAAAAGCCTCCTCTAAGTCTCAATTCCTCATTTATGGGATCCAAAGCCCCACTTTGGGGTCCAAACCCTCATTTTTAGGCCCATTCCCCCTTTTTTTGGGGGTAGAAACCCCCCAGTTTTAATGTCCAATCCCCAATTTTAGGGTCAAACCAACATTTTATGGCCAAAAGCCTCTTTTTGCAGTTGAAAACCTCTCTTTTAAGCCCAAAGTCTTATTTTTAGGGCCCAATCTCCCTTTTCAGGGTAAGAAGACACATTTTTAGGTCAACCACACCATTTTTAGGACAAACCTTCTCATTTTTAGGGCCAAAAATCTTCTTTTTAGACTCCAAAATCCTCATTTAAAGCTCCATTCCCCCTTTTTTGGAGGGCAGAAAACCCCGTTTTTAGGGTCAACCCCTGTTTTTAGGACCAACCATCTCCCTTTTTGCAACCCAAATGCTCTTTTTAAGGGCAAAATTCTTATTTAGAAGCCCAAAACCTCCTCATTTCGGGACCCAAAGCCTCACTTTTAGGGCTGAAATCTTATTTTTACGGTCCAAACCCTGACATATAAACCAAAAAGTCTTGCAGTTATGGCCACGCCGCTCATTTTAAAGGCCTAAACCCTTCATTTTTAGGGCCCAAATCCTCTTTTATGGGGCCCAAACCCTCATTTTTAGTGCCCAAACCCTCATTTTTAGTGCCCGAACCCTCGTTTTTTGGGCTAAAAATCCTCTTTTTAGGGCCCCAAAGCTCCTTTTTAGAACCCAAAACTCCTTTTCCCATCCCCAAACTCTCATTTTTTGGGGGCCCAACCCTCCCGTCTTTAACCCCTCCCACCTTTTTTGGGTCCAAATCCCCCCTTTTTAAGGCCCCAACTCTTTTCCCCCCCCCCCATCGTTTCCATGGCAACGGGCGGGGCGCGCCCT
>NW_026138663.1:0-15315 GCF_025592945.1 Manacus candei
GGTAACAAAACCAATAAAATTGAAAAGTTATCAGAAAAACTGTACAAAATGCAATGAGGACTACAGAAAGAAGAATTTCAGAGAGCATAAACCAAGTCACAGTTTTTGCAGATTTTATGGACAGACAGGACAGGTATGGGCTATGTAGTTCCTACAGGTAGGGATCTTAGAATTACATGTACAGAAAAGAAGAAGCATGTGAACTCTGAATAGGCACAACAATTTGCATCAAAGATATGAAACTGCCACTCAGTTTCAACAGGTTTCTCTATCAATGCTGCAATGAAATAAAACTGATTTTTAAAAAAAAAACCACCCCATCCCCTCTCCCCTGAGGTGCATAGGGACATAAAATTATGGCACAAAACCTCTTTGGATTTCAATGTAGGGGAGGAATACATGTATACATATATACATACATATATATGCACATATATACATATATATATACACATATATATACACAAATGTGCACACATGCACATATATATACAATCATAGAATCATTATAGCTGAAAAAGACCTCCAAGATTATTGAGTCCTTTGACCAATCACCACCTGAAACTAGCAGCTACACAATTTTAATCACTTTTCTCTACAACAAAATCCTAAATTATTGAATCCTTTACTAATCATGCAACTCTATGGATAAAGCACTGGAGTACAGCTGGCAAAGCCTGACTTGTCTCTAACACAGACTCTGACCAAGGCATCTCACCTTTCTTCACCTCAGCACATCTGCATGCAAAAAGGGCTATGTAAACCTGGTGTTAGTTGCTTGGAATAGTTACTGTTACTTGGAATCTCTCAAAATTTCTCAAAGCTTTCATTCAACAAAATGGCAGCTTCTTCACTGAATGATCTCTATAAAATTTAAAAGAGCTCAAGTCTCAAGACTAACCCAGGAAGCAAAGGACTGTATTAACTCTAGTAGAGACTAAGAATTGACCTTGTGCGAGTTTCTCCTGGAGACTCACAGTGAAAGGTGATATTCTTCTTATCTTGCACATTTTCAAACATGCCTTTTTATGACAGGAAATGAGCTATATGAAATCAGCAGCAGTAACTCCTTTTTCAAATTGTGTCATTGAGACATAAACCCTGGGTCTCCTCCAATCTCACATTTTTCCATTCTCATGGTTATTCTCCCTTCTTAATTTCACTGACTTTTTTTTTCCTTTAACTCTTTCTGCCACAGAAAGCAAAAGCATTTCCTAGATGCCAGAAAAACAGAAGTTATGAGATATTCTAGACTGTGGTCAAACATTGTTTTTGAAATGGAAAGCACAGTCAATTTTAACCTGGCCAGTATATGCTTAAAAATCTTCAAAACTGACTTTAAAAAGACTTTAAATCTATAACTCATATAAAATTTATATATTATATGAAGTAGCTTTATAATCCATAACGCAACTATACACACAACTATATAATCTATAATAAGAATTGCATGGCTAGTTTTTGGCCCAGGTTTGTAAATCCATTTTACAGCCTGATGACTTGCAGCGATATGTCCTTTTGCAGCACACTGGACCTGTGACCTCCAGTCCCAACACAGCCGGCTAGCAGAGCCTGCAGCACACGTGCTGCTAAACAGTGTGAGTCAGACTGCTGGATGTTTGCCATGGGAAGCAAAATAGTGTTGGACATGTTCCCATGTGTGCATTTGAGATTTACTTCCCTCAAAGACAGTCCCTCACCTTGACTGTGGTCTTTTAAGTTTATGGATTGGTAGCAGGGAACTGAGGAATTAAAACACTTGAAGTTCCTTCCCCTTCATATTTACCACACAAGATGGCTGCTGCCAACTATCAGGATCAGCCCACTTTTACCCTGCAACAGTGTCTGGGGTAAAAGAACTGTATCCTATCAGAGACAGTGGGAAGGCTGTCTTTTAACAGGTCCAGGTGCTTCTTCCTCTGGTAACTAACTGATCTGGAACTCCTTGTGTGAGGGATGTGAAGAATTTACTGCTGGAAACTCCTCTCCCCAGGGCATCTACCTCTGGAAAACAGTAGCTACCATCTGATTTTTCCTAGACATGCACCCAATTTTTTTGCTGGTCAAGCAAAGTTGACACAATTTTCAGGAAATCCTGCTGAAATCAGTGAGCCTCAGTCATCAGAAAACCATACAAATGCGAAGTACCTAAGAGTAATATAACGGCAGATTTCTAAGAGGGACACTCTGTTGTCCCGAAATGGTATCAAAGGTTTCAACTTTTAATAACCAGGCCCTAAAAACCTCCACTTTTTCACTTCTTCTGTACATCATGAATCCCTCCCTGTCCCTCATGAAAGCTTGTATATGAAATTGTTTTTACTGACTAATTATTCAGTTCCTAAAGCAAATAGATGTTAAAAATACAAGGATAAATTTAAGCTTTTTTTCTGGGACTAGCTTTGGTACTTATGTTGCATCTGTTGCCTTACCTTCCATAAGAGCACAGCAAGCAATAGGAAGATGAGAATTCCCACCAGCAAACTGATGGCAATGATCCATCCGACAACATATCCACGAGGCTCCAGATTGTGCAAAGCCTCAAAGACCACCTACAAAGCAATTAGAAAAAGATATTTTTATGACTAGAAGTTGTATTGTTTTCTCTTGTACTCATCTTATGAGACACTGCACCATGGCCTCCCTGATCATATTTCATCTGTCAAACAAATATGGAATGCATTTAGTGCTTTCCATCTATTTTTCACAAGGGATTTAAAGCTTTCAAGTGGACTTTGAGTAGCCATGTTTTACATCCAAAGAATATCAGCTTCCACTCCAAAATAACACCTACCCTGTCAATCCCCAAGCCCAGACACTGAGCTCGTTTTGGTGCTGGGCCACCAAGGTGCACAAAGTTTTGCATGAAAAACTCCATCCTTTGGATTGGCAGGGATTGCTATGACATCTTGCACAGTTTGTCTTACTCACCACGCTCCGGCCCTGCCAAATACCCTGATGCTTCACATGAAATGCTTGTAATGAGTTGGCTAACTTTTTTTTCACAAAAAATTTGGACAACTCATACATTCCTATTAAATACAAATCATTCCTGCTCTGCTTCACAGGACACATTGTGTGAAAGAGGCAAGGGCATGTGCAGTCATAGGTTCTTCTGGGAATGCAGATAGTTCTCCTCTCCCTCTCCTCTCCCTCTCCCCTCCCTCTCCCCTCTCCTCTCCCTCTCCCCTCCCTCTCCCCTCCCCTCTCTTCTCCCTCTCCCCTCCCCTCCCCTCCCTCTCCCTCTCTTCTCCCTCTCTTCTCCCTCTCTTCTCCCTCTCCCCTCCTCCTCCCCTCCTCCTCCCCTCCTCCTCCCCTCCTCCCCTCCTCTCTCCTCCTCTCTCCTCCTCTCTCCTCCTCTCTCCTCCCCTCCCCTCCCCTCCCCTCCCCTCCCCTCCCCTCCCCTCCCCTCCCCTCCCCTCCCCTCCCCTCCCCTCCCCTCCCCTCCCCTCCCCTCCCCTCCCCTCCCCTCCCCTCCCCTCCCCTCCCCTCCCCTCTCCTCTCCTCTCCTCTCCTCTCCTCTCCTCTCCTCTCCTCTCCTCTCCTCTCCTCTCCTCTCCTCTCCTCTCCTCTCCTCTCCTCTCCTCTCCTCTCCTCTCCTCTCCTCTCCTCTCCTCTCCTCTCCTCCCCTGTCCCCTCCCCTCCCCTCTCCCCTCTCCCCTCCCCTCCCCTCCCCTCCCCTCCCCTCCCCTCCCCTCCCCCCGCCCCTGTCCCCTCCCTTCCCCTCCCCTCCCTCCCCTCCCCTCTCCTCCCCTCCTCTTCTCTCCCCTCCCCTCTTCTTCTCTCCTCTCGTATGTATGGCAGAGAAATACAGCCAACAGAGATCCTTCCTTTACCATCTGTCTTAAGAAGAAAATGGGAGCAAATTATATTATTCCTATACCCTATGTGAATTTTCAGTCTCTTATTTCAATCAAAACCAGTGCCTCAGTGGAAAACTCAAAAACAGCTCTCCTCAGTGAGGGCTATTTCTATGTTAAAGTTTGCAATTTAATATAGAACAAATGCAGAGAGGCAGCAGGGACTTTTTAGAGGGAATACATTTGGTTAGTCTGGCTTTGTTTTACAAAATGAAGTAGTTAGTTTTTCTTCCTCCTCCACAAACCACTTTCATCATCTTTGCTTAAAAATGTCAAAACTATTTTGTAGACATGAACTGTTAAATTAAAAAAAAAATTATTTGCTAAAAGTGAGTGAAAATCCAGGAGTTGCAGTCACATACAATTACACAATCCCAAGATACACATCTTTAAGAGGCTAATGAAAGACCCATTAGATACATTCACTCACTGCTGACCCTGTTCAAACAGTTTCATTTATGAGACAGCCCAGGGAATGCAATACCATGCAACTTATATGAATGTTGAAGGTGGGCATTCAGGAAAAGGCTGCAAAAGGAAGGAGATGGCAGCACTGGTACAGGAGTCAAAGAGGCCCTCAGTTCTCCAACCCTGCCCGTTTCCAAGCCTCAGAGAAAGCCATGGGGATCCTGAGTGAGTGCAGGCAACAGCCCTGCTTTGAGTGGTAGACAGGATAGGACAGCCTCCCGAGATCCCACTAATGAACATTTCTGTTTCTGTAAGCATCCTCAGCAAACAGACACAAAAATTACAGCTACAGATGAGAGAAAGCGGGTGAGAAGGGCTATATTTTGTCAAGGTGTTCCCATAAAGAAATAGTCAGAGATCCTTCACCTCAGTTTCACAGGTTAATGCTGATTAAGACCAGTTTTTCTGGAGGAGGAATTTGAACATTAGCTGATTTACACACACTGCTTTTTTCTATCAGTGAGATGTTATCAGGCATTTCACAGAATCACAGAATGGGTAAAGTTGGAAGGGACCAAAGTGGGTCATCTGGTCCAACCTCCCTGCTCAAGCAGGGTCATCCCAGACCACATTGTACACAATTACATCCAGATGGTACTGGAATCTCTCCAGTGAGGGACACTCCACAACCTCTCTGGGCAATCTGTTCCAGTGCTCAGTTACCTGCATAGTAAAGAACTTCTTCCTCAGATTCAAGTGGAACTTGCTGTGCACCAGTTTCTGCCCATTGCCTCCTGTCCCATTGTTCTGCACCACCAAGCAGAACCTGGTCCATTCCCTTGACATCCTCCCTTCAGATACTTACAGACACTGATGAAGTCCTCTTTCAGTCATCTCTTCTTGAGACTAAATAGGCCCAGTTCCCTCAGCCTACACTCATAAGAGAGATGCTCCAGTGCCTTAATCATCTTCACTGCCCTTCACTGCAACTGCCCCAGGAGCTCCACATCTCTGTTGTACTACAGAGCCCAGAAGTGGACATTAAACCAAATGTGGCCTCACCTGGGCTGAGTAGATGGCCAGGATCACCTCCCTCGCGATCTGACAATTAGGAAAACCTAATGCACCCCAAGATACCACTGACCACAAGGAAACAGTGCTGGCTCATGGACAGCTTGTTGTCCACCAGGACTCCCAGGTCCTTCTAAGCAGAGCTGTTTTCCAGCAGGTCAGCTGTCAGACTGTACTGTTGCATAAGGTTATTCCTCCCCAGGTGCAGGACCCTGCATTTACCTTTTTTGAAATTCAGACAGTTCTTCTCTGCCCATCTCTCCAACCCATTAAGGTTCTTTTGAAGGGCTGTGCAACCCTCTGGGGTATCGTTCACTTCTTCCAGTGAACCTGCTGAGGAGGTATCTGTCCCTTCATCCAAGTCACTGATGAGCAAGTTAAACAATACTGGACCCAGTACTGAACTTCAGGGACCCCACTAGTGACAGACCTCCAACTAGACCTTATGCCACAGATTATGACCCTCTGGGATCTGCTCTTCAGCAAGTTCTTAATTCACCTCACTGTCTACTCATCCAGTCCACACTTCCTGAGTTTGCCTATGAGGATGTTGTGAGAGACAAGTGTCAAAAGCCTTGCTAAGTCAATGCAGACAATATCCTCTTCTCTCCCCTCATCCATCCAGGTAGTTGTCTCATTGTAGAAGGCAATCAGGTTGGTCAAGCATGATTTACCTTTAGTGAATCCATGCTGACTACTCCTGATCACCTTCTTTTCCTTCATGTGGATAGAGATGGCCTCCAGAATGAGGTGCTCCATCATCTTTCCAGGAACTGAGGTGAGTCTAGCTGGCTGGTAGTTCCCTGGGTCCTCCTTCTTGCCCTTTTGGAAGACCAGGGTGACATTTGCTTTTTTCCAGTCCTCAGGCACCTCTCCTGATGGCCACAACCTTTCAAAGATGATCGTGAGCAGCCTTGCTATGGTGTCATGACAACGACACTTGAAAATATAGCAAATGGACACAAACTAAGCTCTACATATACAGCATTATCCAAAAATATTCCCATAACTAGTATCACAATGCTCAAAATAGTTTTTGAACATGGACCAGTTCTTAAACCAAAAATAAGAATAATTTTAGCATTTCAGATATTAGCACAAAGCCTTTGTTTTCAGATATTAGCACCAAGACATTTTGCAGAACTGAGAGTTTCCTAAGCAGTAAAGTCTCCCTCACAGACAGTGTAAGGGAAATACAGGAGAGAGAGATCAAACTCAAACCTTGTGCCTTCCTCCTATTTCTGATGCAGCTTGGAAAGATGATCTGATGTGGCAGTCCATTTTTCACACACACTAAGGTTAGAATCCATCTTATGGACACGAGTCTGATGACTATTTCTTAGATGACAAGGCTTTAATGTTATTTTCCTAACTCTAAAAAAACCCTGAAACTCCTTACATTTTAAGTAACTTCAATGAAGAGACCTTTCAAACAGTGCCTGGATGCAAAGTGAGGTGGTGCCTTCTCTCCACTACTCAGAGAGTAAATGTTAACGTATCACAACCTCCAGCAAAATAGACCTGTACCCGCTGTATGATGTCAAAAGACAGAGCCAGGAATAGCTGCAAAGATAAAATCATACATAATCTCTGCATCAAGAGCTCCACATTTTAGGTTTGAAGCACACTGGCTAGAATAGCTTGGCTGTAGCTTTTGCAGTCACAGCTTGAGCTACAACGGTAGAACAACAACAGCTTCTTATCTATCTGGTTTCTTATAGCAGTCTAGAATCAACATACATGCATTAAAAGAACCCATTCATGGTTTGGAGAGGAACAGGGATGTTGTGCATACTAATGTCCCTAGCTGTCTTAAGCCCTCAAAATCTGACTGCACTAATACTCAGTCACTGCAGTAAGTTTTGGTGAGAAAGGTACCAACAACAAAAAACCCAAGCCAAACCCCAGTCAAATCAGACTGCGCAGACAGCATATATTGCATCTCTGGAGTATCAGAAGGAAGCCAGTACAGTCAGCAGTGGGAGGCCAGGGAAGCAAGTCATCCCTAGTGGGAAGGTTGGAGGCAGAGGGTGATGGTACTAAAGAGAAGCATGTCATCCACCACCCGCCACTTGACCTGCTGGCCATTGTGCAGTCTCTGAAAGCTGATCTTGAGCACATTTTGAATTCCTCATCTTGTCCACCCCAGCAGCAAAGCCCCTACAGAGTGGCCAACATGTTGGAGAACACAAGGCAGTTCCCAGCTCAAGGCAGTCCTGACCTATAGAGAAGACAGGAGTAATAAGAGTAACTGATGCAGAAAATAAGGGGGGTGGGGTTGGGAAAGCATCCCAGAGAGGGCAGTAGGGACAGCAGCTATCTGGTTCACAGGAAGCACATGCAATGGTCATTAGAGTGATCAGAGGTGTTTTTTCAGACTCCAATGAAACGCCAGGGAAAGGTCATGAAAAAGACTTGTTTTGACGATGTACAAGGAGTTTTAATTTCATATTTATCTTTTGCATTGCACACTGTACATGTGGGATCTGAAAGCAGGGATGCCCAGGAGGCAGTGCAGCTTGCCATTTAGCTGTATGTAGCTTGCACCTCAGTCAGGTTTCACACAACAAAACTGGCCTTCTGGAAAATAACTGAGATCTGCACGCAACCACTGATTTCTGAAATGCTGAAACCAGAAGGACAAGGGCACCTACCAGTTCATCTTCTACCCGTGCCAAACACTCGCTATATCCTGATGGCTATATCTTAGTGAATAAATTAAAAAGAATCAGAATTTTTTTTTTAGTGCTTCTAAAACATCCTATTTCACTAAAGCGTGTAGGCAAGAAGAAGTTGACTGAGTAGGAATTTTTGAAAATATTTGAAGTTCATACTGTGCCAAAGCCCTTTGCAGAATAGGCACACACTACTGCACTGGGACTCAGAAAGACAAGAAACATACTTCATCAAAATCTTGTTAAAAATACATAATTGAAAATTTTTCATTTCTTTTTGCTTATGTACATGAAATTAGTTTTATGCATTTGCATTATGAACCACAGAACTATGGCTTATAAAAAAATGCTATTTTATTTCTGTATTATCACCCAAAATATTTCTGGTTTTTCATACCCCACTGCACTGCTGGCTGACTTTTCCATTTAGGTGCTCTTATGCTTGGGGGGACTTCAGCAGTAAAGACGCCATTCTCCTACACATCTGTAAATATATGTATATGCATCCCTTATATATTTTATTTATTTAGATATACTAAGAAAAGCATTGCAAGTTCTTGAAAAATACAAACCTGAGGTGTCCCTGCAACATGCTTGTCTTTATCCCTGGGAAATTAACTGTATTTTATTATTATTGTGTATTGTTCTGTTCCTTTACCCAAGTGTGTGTTTCTACCTGTCAGACTGCACTGTAAAGACAAGAAAATCTGTAAAAGGAATGTTGCAATAGCAGATGGAAAGGTAAAGCAACAAAATGAAAAATCAAAACATGGCGAAAACAATAAAGCAGCAAATAACCCACTGGCGCGAGGCTGCAAAGCTGCTGGAGAAAGCTCTGGCCAGGCATCAAAAAGCTAAGCTGGAGAGCTGGTGCCTTAAAATGCTGAGTGCTTCTAAAAAACAAGAGAGGTTGGTGGTGGATTGCTGAGTGGAAGTAGTATTTCCACATGCATTAAAAAAATGCTGGGACATCATGAGCACTGTCCAGTACCACAGGCTGCTCCTTCCAACAGACATAGAGAACAGGTCGAAGTTCTCCATGTTGCAGGCAGAGAGCTAAACCTTAGGCACGTGAATACGCATTTAAATCTCTTTGCGTATAAATATGCATATAAAGATACCTTGCAGGTCTTCACAAGCATAAACTTAATTTTTATGAGTTTTTCTTTTTGCTATTGTTCTTCTCCAAAATATATTTGTTTATCATTGCAAACATAAACCTATCTAAATCCTGAGGAAAAACCCAGACGGTAGGAAATGTTCAAAGGCTTGATGGAGCATACCTGTACTTAGCTGACAGCACCAGACAGCTATAATAGCAGCCTTAAGCTCTACAGGGTACTATGTTGCAGAAGTTGCATGTGTTTTGTCTGGGGATGCCTTTTCATGCATTCAGCTTTGTGTGCACTCACTTTCAAGACAGGAAGAATCAGAGGCATTTAGATGGTTTTGTTGTAGTAAAATCCAACCAATTCTTCCTTCCACACTTCTACAGGAAGTCCTTTTGCTCTTTAAGAGCGCTCCTCCTCCTGTACACAAGCAGTGAGCACAGAATATGGATCCTTGGATCCGGTGTATTTGACTACTGCGGTCTCATGGAGCTTATTGTTGGTTTCACCTCACTTGTAGAGAAGGGAGCCAAACCTTCATGGAAACCCATATGCTGAAGAAAATTAAGCATGCCTTCTGCAAATACCACACCATCAGTTTCAGCCAATATATACTTGTGTTAATACCACTGTCGTCCCAAAGCCAAATCCAAACTTTGCTCACCTTCTTCATGTGATTTGTCCCAAATAAGAGTTCCAGCAGCCTGTTGTAACCAGAGACAGCATATACAATTCCAAATCACATAAAATCATATCCAAATCTCGAGACGTTATGTCTGAGAATTGCATAAATGCATCTTTTTTTTTAAAAAATGGGTTCATTTCACAGACAATCTGCTACCCAACTTAGAGATCTTTACATATACTTTTGCATCTCCCTTATGAATTGTCTGCTGGAGTTTCTGACAAAGCTGATGTTTATATGGGTTGTCCAGTGATACTTCTTATACTAGCATCACAAATATCAGTCTTCCTTTTCCGATTGTCTTCTTTTTCCATTTGTCTTCTTTACAGAGAGTTTGCACACTGATATTGTACAATATATTGTAAAAATGCCCAGTGAAGTAATGACACCTGTTTTTAAAGAACAATTTAAATGTGCTAATAAGTCTACATTTAGCCATAGAGAGCAAAAAGGTCTTTTCTACTTTACCATGATAAAGTGTCTAAGAAAACGTATTTTCATTATTAGGGAACACAAACTCATAGGAAGTTCATGCAGAACTGTTCAGAAGGAACTGCTATCCAAATGAATGTGGTAGCAGTCCATGGTCAATGAAGAGTATGGGATGAACTTTAAAAGGGAAGGGAGGAGTACGAACAAAGACATTTTCTTTCTTCTATCTATTTCCAGCTGCATAGTTGTGGCTTGCAACAAGTACTATTCCCTTCTGCATTCCACAAGAAGAGAACAGGGGAAAATGAGTACCTTGAGCCAAACCACCTCTTAAATTTTTGCCTGAACACGACTCTATCCAAAACATACAGCAATGGTGAAGCCAACAGACATATGGAAATAGCATAAAGGAGAGAGCAAATGGCACTCATATGAGAAAAGACTTGAAACTACAAATTGATGTTACATGGCTACAATATGTCATGCATGCTCGTTTACAGCTAGGGCTTCCCAGGACTTAGAAGCAATCTCTTATTTGAAGATTAATATAGCTTCCCAGCACACACACTGCACTGCATAATTGATGCAACTCAAGACTTGCTGAAAGGCTTTCTGGGAACAGGTAAAGGACAATTTCTTTTTTTTTTCTTTTTTTTTTCTTTTTTTTCTTCAAGCATTAGATAACAGTGAAATACAACAGAGCTTGCATTCCTAGATAAAAGCATTTCTAAATTTTGAATATTAATAACAGTAATCCCACACATTTTACATTGTGCCTATCATTCTGAAAGATTCTAAAAACCTTTACAGATTAAAATAGTTGGCATAGATATATTCTATATTCTTCTATTTCAGCTGGGGCATGGGTGTCACAGTCATATGTTATTCAGTCATTAATGAAATTCTGCCATACAATTGCAAGATTTGCTCTGTGCAACCTGCAGAACTAAAGAGAGATCAAGCAACGATCAGCGCTGCAGGTCACTTATAAGGCACATTCCCAGCAAAGGCTAGCTATGTTTTTCATTTCAGCTGCCAAGTCTATTCTTTAATGCACTTTAGAATGGTCCAGAAACCTGACAAAGAAAATAAAACAGAAGGGGAAAAATGAGGTCCTGTCATATAAAATAATTCCTTTTTCTGACAGGTCTAATAAAATCAAAAGTTAAAACTAGGGTTACAGACATGATTGTTGAGGAATACATCTGATGCAGGTAGCTCAGTTTGCAAGCTGCAGATTGAGATGCAGATTGAAATGCGGATTGAGCTCTGGGTGGGAGCCTGAGACAAGAGGCTGTGAACCCTATGGTAAATGAAGAGTAGGAAGATGGGTGGTGCCAGCCAGGTACATGGACACTGAGAGACATAGCAGTGAACTACCTACCTTTTGGATAACAAAAGGCAGGAAGATCAGTAGAGCCAATCAGGTGGATGCACACTGGGAGACACAGCAAGAGTAGAGGACTCAGGAGGAAGAGGGTGTCCTGCATGCACCTTGGACTGCGAGCAGATAAAAGCTCAGCAATTCCTTGGTTGGGAGTCCTCCTTGGAGGTGCCCAGCTCAGACTGTTTCTGTGTTACTGCACCACAAATTAATTGCTTTATGTAACTAGACATCTGAGACTCTGCTATGGGAAATCTGGGGTCAAACCACTAAGGAAACCTCATCTGACTGTGCGTGAGTGGAGTTTGTAGGGAGTCAAGCAGGGCACCTGTTGGCTCAGCTGGAGTTGCCCACTGTGAAAGGGCTTTGGTAACAGCAGTGAAAGTCTCTGGTGTTGGGAGTGTGACTGCCAGAGTCTTGTGAATGGTCAGACTGGGAAGTTTCCTTAACACGATGGTGGAGAAGATGGACATCATAGTGGTGTCTCTACTTTCCAATTTAAAGTAACAAGAAGATGCAGGCCTAATTTGCCTGTGGGGTTTTAAATCCAGTATCTCTGAGATGAGTGCTTTAATTTGGGGCGTCAGCATCTTCCAAAAGTGCGTTGAACTCAATGCTCTCATACCGAGATCTCAATGTCACTCACTTAAAATGGAGGCAATAAGAGAGTGGTTGTACAGGCTGGTGGAGACAACATCCACTAGGGAGAGAAGGACAACTGAGAATAGAGATCATGTTCTGAAAATACACAGCAAGAACAAAAATAGAAAGTAGTCCAGATTACCTCTGATCCTCATATGAGAGAAGAATAAGAAATGAAATTTTAAAATTTCACTAGGCAAAAATTAAGCCGAATTTGGGTGTGGCCTCCTGGTCAATGTTCACGTTGTAAGTATTACACAATTTGGTAGTAGTAAACCAAAGCCATTACCCCTCCTTTTCCAGTAGATCAGCCAGTAAACATCTTACAGTACAATTTTACTTACAGACAAAACTATAAAGTGAATTCACCTCGACCTTTGATATTTCACCTTCAATTTTCAATACACCCCCATGCCGATCAATACAAAATGTGGTATCAGCTCATACTTCATTTTTATCAGCTCAGCACAATGGAAGAGTTAAATGTATCACTGAAAGTTTAGACATCCTTGTCCATTTTCACAGCTCCCAAAATATCATTAACACTTCTAAATATTTTATTCTGGCACATGTGAAAAGACATTGTTGGGCTTTCAAGTCTCTGCTAGGTTTTCAAGGAAAATCTGAATTAGATTAACCCTAAAACAGGAAGCTAAAACTGATTTTTGCATGAATACCTCGAGAATATTAAACTTTTAGCTTGTACAACACAGATCCCTCTGGTTCCATATAACGTCACTCACTCTGATGACACAGTTATCACAGAGAGCAAAACCAAAGAAGCACAGTTCACAGCACTGTAAGTCTAGTCAAACAAAGTCTGGGCTGGCCCAGACCAAGCCTAGCCACAAATTCCAGTTTGTATAGAGCTCTCAGTGATCTCCAGCCTACTCAGATAAGGAAACCTTTCTCTTCAGGTTTATTTACTTACTGATTTTTCTTGTGGGCTCCCACTCGGCACCTCCACAACTCTGAGGTCACCATCCATCCTCAACCTTGCCCTTGTGACAAACTGGATGACCGAGGAACTGTCCTGAGAAGTAAAAAGAGGAAGAATTAGATTTAAGGGTGCAAAACAACAACAACAACAAAAGCACCAATCCCCCCGTCAAAAAAAAAAAAAAACAAAACAAACAAACCATCAAAATTTGCCAGTGTAATAAAAAAATCTAGACAAAGCTTAGGTTGACAGTTAAACACTAGCCTGGTTAAAACACTACTTTGAAAAAATATTCCTAATGCTCATAACAGACAGATATAACTGAGCACAATATTTCAGAATAAAACAAAATCAGGTATGTTGGACTTTAAACACATACTTTGTATTTGGTTTGTTCATGTTTTCCACATCTACCAAAAAAACAAGACAGAATATTGCCAATAACACAGGTAGGTTCAATATTAACCATGAAAAAAAGCTCTGAATTGTTTTTCAATTGAACAGAAAAATGATATACAAAATCTGGGACAAAATCTAATATAACCCAAGGGGAAAACTTCTTAATTATTTAAATCTGTACATGGCAGATATCTTAAATATTTACTGTACATCTCGTTTTATTGATATATATTTCTGCCATGAAATGCATGGTGCATTTTGATAGGCACATTTCAGTAAGATGCCATTTCAACTTACAGGTTAGTCATTTGTATGCAGTTCACCTTGGGAAGGGTAGATGGTAAGTAGCAAATGGCACTCATTGGTGATACTGACCCAAACACGTGTAAACACAGTACATCTTTTAAAGGGTTGTTGCTAATAGTAATCTTGCAAGGCAACCAGCAGATGGGGTGAATCCTGGCTACTCCCAAACCTCAATTTTCCAGAAGCATATTTTGTGTGCACTCAGTTACTTGTTTACATATTTCAGCATTTCTATAAGCATGTAGCAAATACCTGAAATTTCTGGCCTTGCCTGTATTTCCTATTTTCAAATACAAACAAACATTAATAGACTCATTGGTTTCAACTGGAAAAGCTCAGGGCGATAATTTCTTTAGCAACTGTTTTCTAATTAGGGCGCTCTCTGATGCTTTTAATCTAGCATTTATCAAAGACAGGTTTATTTTAGTAGGCTCATGTTATCAGCCTTCTCCTCTGGTTATCTTAAACCCTCATAATCTTACAGCATCTTGCCACAATTAGAGAGTCAGCATTTTTGTAAGTAAAGGAAAAGAGGTCAAAATGTAGTAAATCACTAAGAATTTAGGATTTGTTGTCTGATTCAGTGTCTTCAGAGAAGACAGAAATTAACTTGCAATCATTTGTTTCGTGTCATAAACATCAAGCTCAGCATTAATACATTCATGATGCATCTTCTTTGAATAATAATAATTTGAAGTAAAAATGACAAAAAACTACCATCTCTGTTTACACAGAAAGAATGATACATAGCTGGTCATAGTTTATATTCACTTACTCTGCCTTTCGTTTTTCAGAATGAAAGCTTTCAGAAATCAATTCAACTTTCAGAAGTCTCTAGCCTTAACACCACACCCCAACGATTAGGGGACTCATTTGTTATTTCTCAATATATAAATTTCTGAACTTAATTTATACCTGTCTTAATGTGTAATGGGTAAGAACTAGGATTAACACCTCCATACACACTGTTGATAAATAGATTTGTTTTCCTTGATGTCATAATATTTTTTTAACACACTAGTAAAGAGAGGAAGAAATTCAAGTTTTGAGTTCACTGGCACACATAAGCACACTTAAGTTGGTATTTAAGACAACCTACAAGGGAAGCACGCACCTTCTTGAGTATCTCAGTATTCAGCAGCATGTAGATACTTATATCACAGGACTCTGCTTTGGGTAGTGAGCTTAAGTTGCAGTGTATAATTAAGCAGGACCTGCCTGGTCTTTCACAGTCCTATAGGAAATATGGAAAATGCCATTAGGCGAAGGAGGTAAAAATTCAATGACAAATTGTGTGACAGCAAATACAGCAGAAAATTAGGTATATAGTAAACTGCTAGAATACAGCACTCTTACACTGAAATATCAGGAACTTTCAAGACCTGAAGACAGCTGAATACAGAG
>NW_026138664.1:0-30862 GCF_025592945.1 Manacus candei
GGGGATTTGGGGGGGAATTGAGGGGAATTTGGGGGGGTTGGAGGGGGATTTGGGGGGGTTTGGGGAGATTTAGGGGGGGTTGGGGGGGATTTGAAGAAGTTTGGGAAGGTTTGAGGGGGATTTGGGGGGAAAATGAGGGGGATTTGGGGGAGTTAAGGGGGGGGTTGAGGGGAGTTGGGAGGGATTTGGGGGGGTTTGGGGGGATTTGGGGGGATTTGGAGGGATTTGAGGGGGTTTTGGGGGGTCTTTGGGGGGATTTGGGGGGATTTGGAGGGATTTGAGGGGGTTTTGGGGGGTCTTTGGGGGGATTGGGGGGTTTGAGGGGGAGTCGGGGGTTTTTGGGGAGGGTTGGGTGATTTTGGGGAAGATTTGGGGGGGTTGGGAAAGTTTTGAGGGGGATTGGGGGGGTTGGAGGGGGGTTTGGGGGGGATTGGGGGGAGTTGAGGGGGATTTGAGGGGGATTTGGGGGAGTTTGGGGAGGGTCGGAGGGGATTTGGGGGGTTTTGGGAGAGATTTGGGGGGGTCTGGGAAAGTTTGAGTGGGATTTGGGAGGGTTTGAGGGCGGTTAAGGGGGTTTGAGGGGATTTGGGGGGAGTTTGGGGGGGGATTGAGGGAGGTTTGGAGGAGATTTGGGGGGTTTGGGGGGAATTCGAGGGGATTTGGGGGGGTTGGGAAAGTTTGGGGGGGATTTGAGAGGGATTTGGGGGAGTTAAGGGGGGGTTGGAGGGGATTTGGGGGGGATTTGGGGGAGTTTGAGGGGGATTGGGGGGGTTGGGGGGGTTGGGGGAGTTTGAAGAGGATTTGGGGGCGATTTGGGAGGGTTTGGAGGGGTTTTGGTGGAGTTTGAGGGGGATTTGGGGGGGTTAAGGGGGATTTGAGGGGGGATTTGGGGGGTTGAGGGGGATTTGGGGGGGATTTGGGGGGGTTGAGGGGGATTTGGGGGGGATTTGGGGAATCTGGGGGGGGGGTTGGACCAGATTTGGGGGGTCCGGGGAGGATTAGGGGGAGTTTGAGGGGGTTTAGGGGGGCTGGGGGGGGTTAAGGGGGGTTTGGAGGGGATTTGGGGGGGATTTTGGGGGGGATTTAGGGGGGTCAGAGGGGGGATTTGGGGTGGTTTGGGGGGATTTTGGGGGTTTGGGGGGCACAGACCCCCCCTGCCCCCCCCCCCGAGTCCCCCCTGACGTGTCCCCTCCCCTCCCCCCCCCAGAGCTGCCGGCAGAGGAAGGTGAGTGATTTGGGGGGGTCCCGACCCCCAAATTGGGGGGTCCCGACCCCTCCCCCCCCTTTAATGTCCCAAAAATGACCCCAAAAATGTCCCAAAATCAAAAAAAAAAAGAAAAAAAAAAGACCCACAAAAAGTCCAAAAAAGACCCCAAAAAGTCCAAAAAAGACCCCAAAAAGCCCAAGAAATGACGCCAAAATGTCCCAAAAACGACCCCAAAACGACCTCAAAAATGACCCCAAAAATCACCCAAAAAAGTCCCAAAAATGACCCCAAAAATGACCCTGAAATGACCCCAAAAAAGCCCCCAAAAAGTCCCCAAAATGACCCCAAAAACAACCCTGAAATGATCCCAAAGATCACCCAAAAGGTCCCCAAAAATGACCCTGAAATGATCCCAAAAATCACCCAAAAAAGTCCCACAAAAGTCCCCAAAAATCCCCAAAATGAGCCAAAAACGACCCGAAAATGGCCCTAAAAATCACCCAAAAAAGTCCCCAAAATGACCCCAAAAACGACCCTAAAATGACCCCAAAAAATCACCCAAAAAGTCCCCAAAAAGTCCCCAAAATGACCCCAAAAACAACCCTGAAATGACCCCAAAAATCACTCAAAAAGTCCCAAAAATTACCCCAAAATGTCCCAAAAACAACCCTGAAATGACCCCAAAAACGACCTCAAAATGACCCCCAAAATCCCCCGAAAACCTCCCCAAAATATCCCCAAAATGTAAAATAAAAAGTCCCAAAATGACCCCAAAATGTCCCAAAACGTCCCCGAATCCTCCCTGAAACGCCCCCAAACTTTGGGAATCGTCCCCCAAACTTTGGGAATTGTCCCCAAAATGTCGGGAATTGTCCCCAAAATGTCGGGAATTGCCCCAAACTCTGGGAATTGTCCCCAAATCCAGGGAAATCCATCTGGGAGTTGGTGGTGGAGCAGTTCGAGGACCTGCTGGTGCGGATCCTGCTCTTGGCCGCCTGCATCTCCTTCGTGAGTCCCCAAAAACCCCAAAACGGCCCCAAAAACCCCCAAAACGGCCCCAAAAACCCCCCAAACGGCCCCAGAATGGCCCCAAAGTGGCACCCGGGGGGTGGGGGAACCTCTGGGGGGGATTTTCGGAGGGATTTTGGGATTTTGGGGAGATTTGGGGGATTTTTGGGGGGGATTTTGGGGGGATTTGGGCGAATTTTGGGGGGATTTGGGGGTTTTGGGGGGGATTTCGGGGGAATTTTGGGGTTTGGGGGAGATTTTGGGGGGATTTGGGGGGGATTTGGGGGGGAATTTTGGAGTTTGGGGGGTTTGGGGGGGTTTGGGGATTTTTGGGGGGACTTTGGGGAGATTTTGGAGGGGATTTTGGGAGGATTTGGGGGATTTTTGGGGGAGATTTGGGGGGGATTTGGGGAATTTTGGGGGATTTTTTGAGGGGATTTGGGGGGAATTTGGGGGGATTTGGGGGGTTTTGGGGGGTTTTGGGGGGCTATGGGGGAGACTTCGGGGGGAAATTTGGGATTTTGGGGGGAGTTTGGGGGGTTTGGGGGATATTTGGGGGGATTTTGGGGGGAATTTTGAGGGGAAATCTGGGGGATTTGGAGGGATTTTTGGGATTTTGGGGATTTTAGGGGTAATTTTGGGGGGATTTCGGGGGGGATTTTGGGGGTGGATTTGGGGGGAATTTTGAGGGGAATTTGGGGGGATTTTGGGGGCAATTTTGGGATTTGGGAGGATTTTTGGGGGGATTTTGGGGGGAATTTTGGGGATTTTAGGGGTAATTTTGGAGGGATTTCGGGGGGATTTTGGGGGGCATTTTGGGGGGATTTTTGGAAGGAATTTGGGGGGAATTTGGGGGGAATTTGGGGGGATTTGGTGCCAAACTCGGGGTCTGTCCCCCGAAGGTGCTGGCCTGGTTCGAGGAGGGCGAGGAGACCATCACGGCCTTTGTGGAGCCCTTCGTCATCCTCCTCATCCTCATCGCCAACGCCGTCGTCGGGGTCTGGCAGGTGGGATTTTGGGGCATTTTGGGACATTTTGGGGCATTTTGGGACATTTGGGGGGATTTTTGGGTCATTTTCAGGACAATTTGGGAAGTTTGGGGACGTTTTTGGGGGGTTTTGGGGAGGTTTTTTGGACATTTTGGGGAATTTTTCAGACATTTTTGGGGTGTTTTGGGACGTTTTGGGGAATTTTTCAGGTGTTTTTGGGGCTGTTTTGGGACGTTCTGGGGACATTTCGGGATATTTTGGGTCATTGGAGGGTAATTTTGGGACATTTTGGGGTCATTTGGGCTCAATTTTGGGGCGATTTTTGGGGTGAATTTGGGGTGATTTTGGGGTCATTTGGGCTCAGTTTTGGGGTGATTTTGGGGTCATCTTGACTCAATTTTGGGGTCATTTTTGGGGGGAATTTTGGGACATTTTGAGGTCATTTGGGTTCAGTTTTGGGGTGATTTTTGGGGTGATTTTTGGGACATTTTGGGGTCATTTTGACTCAATTTTGGGGTCATTTTTGGGGTCATTTTTGGGACATTTTGGGGTCATTTTGACTCAATTTTGGGGTCATTTTTGGGGTGATTTTTGGGACATTTTGGGGTCATTTCGGCTCAATGTTGAGGTGATTTTGGGGTGATTTTGGGGTGATTTTGGCTCAGCTTTGGGGTGATTTTGAGGTGATTTTTGGGGTGATTTTTGGTGTGGTTTTTGGGGT
The DNA here is from genome assembly GCF_025592945.1 of Manacus candei. NCBI lineage: Eukaryota > Metazoa > Chordata > Aves > Passeriformes > Pipridae > Manacus > Manacus candei. The sequence goes on from NW_026138664.1 coordinate 3,926, forward strand.
AATTTTTGGGACATTTTGGGGTCATCTTGGCTCAATGTTGGGGTGATTTTGGGGTCATTTCGGTTCAATGTTGGGGCCATTTTTGGGGTGATTTTTGGGGTGACTTTTGGGACATTTTGGGGTCATTTGGGCTCAATTTTGGGCTGATTTTGGGGATATTTTGTGCCCCCCCAGGAGCGGAACGCCGAGAACGCCATCGAGGCGCTGAAGGAGTACGAGCCCGAGATGGGGAAGGTCTACAGGGCCGACAGGAAGGCCGTGCAGAGGATCAAGGCCCGGGACCTGGTGCCAGGGGACATCTGCGAGGTGGCAGGTGGGGTCACAGGGGTCACAGGGTCACCCAGGGGTCACTCAGGGGTCACAGGGACACCCAGGGGTCACCCAGGGGTCACAGGGACATTGAGGGGTCACCCAAGGCCGTGCAGAGGATCAAGGCCCGGGACCTGGTGCCTGGGGACATCTGCGAGGTGGCAGGTGGGGTCACAGGGGTCACGGGGTCACCCAGGGGTCACAGGGGTCACCCAGGGGTCACAGGGACATTGAGGGGCCACCCAAGGCCGTGCAGAGGATCAAGGCCTGGGATTTGGTGCCAGGGGACATCTGCGAGGTGGCAGGTGGGGACACTCCCAGTAACTCCCAGTAGCTCCCAGTAACCCCCAGAGCCCCTCCCAGTCAGTCCCAGTGCTCCCAGTAACCCCCAGGTGCCCCTTTACCCCCTCCCAGTAACCCCCAGTAACCCCCAGAGCCCCTCCCAGTAACTCCCAGTAACCCCCAGTAGCTCCCAGTAGCCTCCAGAACCCCCTTGTCCCCTCCCAGTAACCTGCAATAACCCCCAGAGCCCCTCCCAGTCCGTCCCAGTGCTCCCAGTAACCCCCAGGTGCCCCTTTACCCCCTCCCAGTAACCCCCAGTAACCCCCAGAGCCCCTCCCAGTGCTCCCAGTAACTCCCAGTAACCCCCAGTGACCCCCAGAGCCCCTCCCAGTGCTCCCAGTAACCCCCAGTGACCCCCAGAGCCCCTCCCAGTGCTCCCAGTAACCCCAGTCCGTGTCCCCCCAGTTGGTGACAAGGTCCCGGCCGACATTCGCATCATCTCCATCAAATCCACGACCCTCAGGGTGGACCAGTCCATCCTTACTGGTACGGACTGGGAGCGACTGGGAGGGGCTGGGAGGGGCTGGGGAGGGCACTGGGAGGGACTGGGAGGGACTGGGAGGGGATTGGGAGGGGATTGGGAGGGGATTGGGAGGGTTTGGAGGGCACTGGGAGGGACTGGGAGGGGATTGGGAGGGGACTGGGAGGGACTGGGAGGGTCTGGGAGGGACTGGGAGGGGCTGGGGAGGGCACTGGGAGGGACTGGGAGGCACTGGGAGGGGATTGGGAGGGACTGGGAGGGACTGGGAGGGACTGGGAGGAGTTGGGTGCCAAACTGGGGCCGTACTGGTTTGTACTGGTCCGTACTGGTCCGTACTGGTGGCAGGTGAGTCGGTGTCGGTGATCAAACACACAGAGCCCTTACTGGTTTATACTGGTCCATACTGGTCCATACTGGTTTATACTGGTCTGTACTGGTCCTTACTGGTCCGTACTGGTTTATACTGGTCCATACTGGTCCGTACTGGTCCCAGGCGAGTCGGTGTCAGTGATCAAACACACAGAGCCCAGACTGGTCTGTAGTGGTTTATACTGGTCCGTACTGGTCCATACTGGTTTATACTGGTCCATACTGGTCCATACCGGTCTGTACTGGTCCATACTGGTCCGTACTGGTCCACACTGGTCCATACTGGTTTATACTGGTCCTTACTGGTCCATACTGGTCCATACCGGTCCGTACTGGTCCTTACTGGTCCGTCCTGGTCCCAGGCGAGTCGGTGTCGGTGATCAAACACACAGAGCCCAGACTGGTCTGTAGTGGTTTATAGTGGTCTGTACTGGTCCATACTGGTCCATACTAGTCCATACTGGTTTATACTGGTCCATACTGGTTTATACTGGTTTATACTGGTCCTTACTGGTCCGTCCTGGTGGCAGGCGAGTCGGTGTCGGTGATCAAGCACACGGAGCCCGTCCCCGACCCCCGCGCCGTCAACCAGGACAAGAAGAACATGCTCTTCTCCGTGAGTGACCCCGGGGGCACCTCCGGGGGGCCTTGGGGGTCATTTGGGGGGTCATTGGGGTCATTGGGGTCATTGGGGGGTCTTTGGGGGGTCTTTGGGGTCATCGGGGTCATTGGGGGGTCTTTGGGGGGTCTTTGGGAACATTTGGGGACATCAGGGGGTCTTTGGGGACACCGGGGGGTCCTTGGGGACATTTGGGGGTCCTTGGGGACATCAGGGGGGTCTTTGGGGACATCAGGGGGTCTTTGGGGTCCTTGGGGACATCAGGGGGGTCTTTGGGGACATTTGGGGGTCTTTGGGGACATCGGGGGGTCTTTGGGGACATTTGGGACATCAGGGGGTCCTTGGGGACATTTGGGGGTCCTTGGGGACACTGGGGGGCCTTTGGGGTCATTGGGGGTCATCAAGGGGTCTTTGGGGACATCGGGGGTCTTTGGGGACATTGGGGGGTCCTTGGGGTCATCAGGGGGTCCTTGGGGACATCGGGGGTCTTTGGGGTCATCAGGGGGTCCTTGGGGACATCGGGGGTCTTTGGGGACATCAGGGGGGTCCTTGGGGACACTGGAGGGTCTTTGGGGTCATTGGGGGTCTTTGGGGACATCAGGGGGTCCTTGGGGACAACGAGGGGTCCTTGGGGACATTGGGGCCACCAAGGGGACATTGGGGACCTCAAGGGGTCCTTGAGGGGGTTCACCAGGTCCTTGGGGACGTTGGGGGGTCCTTGGGGACATCGGGGCCACCAAGGGGACATTTGGGGGTTCATTGGGTCCTTGGGGACATTGGGGGGTCCTGGGGTCATCCAACCATCCCCTGACGTCCCCTGTCCCCCCCCCAGGGCACGAACATCGGGGCGGGCAAGGCCGTGGGCATCGTGGTGGCCACGGGGACATTGGGACCACCAAGGGGACATTGGGGCCACCAAGGGGACATTGGGGACACTGGGGGGTCATTGGGGCCACCAGAAGGTCCTGGGGTCATCCAGCCACCCCATGACATCCCCCGATGCCCCCCCAGGGCACGAACATCGGGGTGGGCAAGGCCGTGGGCATCGTGGTGGTCACGGGGGCATCGGGACCACCAAGGGGTCATTGGGGCCACCAAGGGGTCCTTGGGGACATTGAGGGTCCTTGGGGACATTTGGGGGTCCTGGGGTCATCCAGCCATCCCCTGACGTCCCCCAATGCCCCCCCAGGGCACGAACATCGGGGCGGGCAAGGCCGTGGGCATCGTGGTGGCCACGGGGGTGAACACGGAGATCGGGAAGATCCGGGACGAGATGGCGGCCACGGAGCAGGACAAGACGCCGCTGCAGCAGAAGCTGGACGAGTTCGGGGAGCAGCTGTCCAAGGTCATCTCGCTCATCTGCGTGGCCGTCTGGGCCATCAACATCGGCCACTTCAACGACCCCGTGCACGGCGGCTCCTGGATCCGCGGCGCCATCTACTACTTCAAGATCGCCGTCGCCCTCGCCGTCGCCGCCATCCCCGAGGGTCCGGCCGGGAGGGGAGGGGGGGGAAGGGGGTCTCGGGGGGGTCCTGGGGGTCACCTGTGGGGTTTTGGAGACCGGACGGGGTCATTTATGGACCGTCCGTGGTCATTTGTGGGGTTTTGGAGACCGGATGGGGTCATTTATGGACCATCTGTGGTCATTTATGGACCATTCGTGGTCACTTTTGGGGTTTTGGAGACCCTCCGTGGTCATTTATGGACCGTCCATGGTCATTTATGGGCCACTTGTGGTCATTTATGGGGTTTTGGAGACTGACCGTGGTCATTTATGGACCATCTGTGATCATTTATGGACCGGACGGGGTCATTTATGGACCATTTGTGGTCATTTATGGGGTTCTGGAGACCGGCCATGGTCACTTATGGGCCACTTGTGGTCATTTATGGACTGCCCATGGTCATTTATGGGGTTTTGGAGACCAGACGGGGTCATTTATGGACCATCCGTGGTCATTTATGGACTGTCTGTGGTCATTTGTGGGGTTTTGGAGACCAGCTGTGGTCATTTATGGGCCACTTGTGGTCATTTATGGACCATTTGTGGTCATTTATGGACCGTCCGTGGTCATTTATGGACCGGCCGTGGTCATTTATGGACCATTTGTGGTCATTTATGGACCATCTGTGGTCATTTATGGACCATCCGTGGTCACCTCTGGGGTTCTGGGGACCACCTGTGGTGACTTTTGGGGTCTGGTGGCCACCCCATGGGTCCGTTGACCACCCCTTGGTTCTGGTGACCACCCCATGGCTCTGTTGACCAACCTGGAGCTCTGGTGGGTCTGGTGGCCACCCCATGGGTCTGGTGGTCACCCTGGTGGTCTGGTGGCCACCCCATGGGTCCATTGACCGCTCCATGGCTCTGGTGGCCACCCCATGGGTCCATTGACCGCTCCATGGCTCTGGTGGCCACCCCATGGGTCCGATGGGTCCGTTGACCACCCCATGGGTCCGTTGACCACCCTGGTGGTCTGGTGGCCACCCCATGGGTCCGATGGGTCCATTGACCACTCCACGGCTCCATTGACCACCCCATGGGTCTGTTGACCACCCCATAGGTCTGTTGACCACCCTGGTGGTCTGGTGGTCCGGTGGCCGCCCCTGACCCCTCGTTGCCCCCCCCGCAGGCCTGCCGGCCGTGATCACGACGTGCCTGGCGCTGGGCACGCGGCGCATGGCCAAGAAGAACGCGATCGTCCGCAGCCTCCCGTCCGTGGAGACCCTGGGCTGCACCTCGGTCATCTGCTCCGACAAGACCGGCACCCTCACCACCAACCAGATGAGTGTCTGCAAGGTGGGACCCCAAAAACACCCCAAAATCACCCCAAAAACCCACCCCAGGCACCCTCACCACCAACCAGATGAGTGTCTGCAAGGTGGGACCCCAAAATACCCAAAAACACCCCTAAATACCCCAAAAACCACCCAAAATACCCCCAAAACACCCCAAAATACCCCAAAAACACCCCAAAATACCCCAAAAACCCACCCCAGGCACCCTCACCACCAACCAGATGAGTGTCTGCAAGGTGGGACCCAAAAACACCCCAAAATCACCCCAAAAACCCACCCCAAAACCCCTCACCACCAACCAGATGAGTGTCTGCAAGGTGGGACCCAAAAACACCCCAAAATCACCCCAAAAACCCACCCCAAAACCCCTCACCACCAACCAGATGAGTGTCTGCAAGGTGGGACCCAAAAATACCCAAAAACACCCAAAACTACCCCAAAATACCCCAAAAACACCCAAAACCACCCCAAAATACCCCAAAAACACCCCAAAACACCCCAAAATACCCCAAAAACCCGCCCCAGGCACCCTCACCACCAACCAGATGTCTGTCTGCAAGGTGGGACCCCAAAAACACCCCAAAACACCCCAAAAACCCACCCCAGGCACCCTCACCACCAACCAGATGAGTGTCTGCAAGGTGGGACCCAAAACCACCTCAAAACACCCCTAAATACCCCAAAAACACCCCAAAAACACCCCAAAATACCCCAAAACACCCCAAAATACCCCCAAAATACCCCAAAATACCCCAAAATCACCCAAAATACCCAAAAAACGCCCCAAAATCACCCAAAATAACCCAAAAACACCCCAAAATACCCCAAAAACCCACCCCAGGCACCCTCACCACCAACCAGATGAGTGTCTGCAAGGTGGGACCCCAAAATACCCCCAAAACACCCCTAAATACCCCAAAAACACCCAAAAACACCCAAAACACCCCAAAATACCCCAAAAACACCCCAAAATACCCCAAAATCACCCCAAAAACACCAAAAACACCCCAAAATACCCCAAATCACCCCAAAACCCGCCCCAGGCACCCTCACCACCAACCAGATGAGTGTCTGCAAGGTGGGACCCCAAAATACCCCCAAAACACCCCTAAATACCCCAAAAACACCCAAAAACACCCAAAACACCCCAAAATACCCCAAAAACACCCCAAAATACCCCAAAATCACCCCAAAAACACCAAAAACACCCCAAAATACCCCAAATCACCCCAAAACCCGCCCCAGGCACCCTCACCACCAACCAGATGAGTGTCTGCAAGGTGGGACCCCAAAACACCCAAAAACACCCCTAAATACCCCAAAAACACCCCAAAACCACCAAAAATACCCCAAAACACCCCAAAATACCCCAAAATACCCCAAAACCCACCCCAGGGACCCCAAAGCCACTCAAACCCACCCCAAAACCACTCCAACCCCCTAAACCCCCCCAGGTGACCCCAAACCCCCCCGTTTCTCCCCGTTTCCCCCCCCAGATGTTCATCCTGGACAAGGTGGACCCCAAACCCCTCCCAGTGACCCCAAACCCTTCCCAGTGACCCCAAACCACCCCCAAAACCACCCCAAAACCCCCCAGATGACCCCAAACCCCCCCCGGTGACCCCAAACCCCCCCTTGGTGACCCCATTTCCCCCCCCAGATGTTCATCCTGGACAAGGTGGACCCCAAACCCCTCCCAGTGACCCCAAAACCACCCCAAACCCCCCTTGGTGACCCCATTTCCATTTCTCCCCCCAGATGTTCATCCTGGACAAGGTGGACGGCGACGTCTGCTCCCTCAGCGAGTTCTCCATCACCGGCTCCACCTACGCCCCCGAGGGAGAAGTGTCAGTCATGGGGGGGACCCCAAACCCCAAATCCCACCCTGGGAACCCCCAAATCCCACCTGGGAACCCCAAATCCCACCCGGGAACCCCCAAATCCCCAAATCCCACCCGGGAACCCCAAATCCCACCTGGGAACCCCCAAAGCCCCAAATCCCACCCAGGGGGGTCCCAAAACCCCAAATCCCACCCAGGAACCCCAAATCCCACCTGGGAACCCCAAATCCCACCCTGGGAACCCCAAATCCCACCTGGGAACCCCCAAATCCCCAAATCCCACCCCAGGAACCCCAAATCCCACCTGGGAACCCCCAAATCCCCAAATCCCACCCGGGGGGTCGCTGTGACCCCCGGGACCTCCGGGAACCTGTTGGGGATGTTGGGGGTCTTTGGAGACATTTGGGGGTCCTTGGGGACATTGGGGGGTCCTTGGGGACATCAGGGGGTCATTGAAGGGTCTTTGAGGACATCGGGGGGTCCTTGGGGACATCAGGGGGTCCTTGGAGTCCTTGAGGGGGGTCATTGAAGGGTCTTTGAGGATGTCAGGGGGTCCTTGGGGACATTGGGGGGTCTTTGGGGGCATCAGGGGGTCTTTGGGGTCCTTGGGGACATCGGGGGGGTCTTTGGGGACATCAGGGGGTCTTTGGAGACATCAAGGCCACCAAGGGGACATCGGGGGGGTCCTTGGGGTCTTTGGGGACATCGGGGGGGTCCTTGGGGCCCTTGGGGACGTCAGGGGGGCCCTTGGGGACATCGGGGGGGTCTTTGGGGCCCTTGGGGACATCGGGGGGGTCCCCCCCTGCCCCCCCTGATGCCCCCCGTGCCCGCAGGCTGAAGCAGGACCGGCCGGTGAAGGCGGGGCAGTTCGACGGGCTGGTGGAACTGGCCACCATCTGCGCCCTCTGCAACGACTCCTCCCTCGACTACAACGAGGTGACGGCCCCAGAACACCCCAAAACAACCCAAAACCACCGCCCGGGACACCAAAACACCCCCAAATACCTCAAAAACACTCCCAGGGACCCCAAAATACCCCAAAACCACCCCCGGGGACCCCAAAACCACCCCCAGGACCCCAAAATACCCTAAAACACCCCAAAATACCCCAAAATACCCCAAAACACCCCCGGGACCCCAAAATACCCCAAAACACCCCCGAGACCCCAAAATACCCCAAAATACCTCAAAACCACCCCAAAATACCCCAAAATACCCCAGAACCACCCCAAAATACCCCAAATACCCCAAAACCACCCCCGGGGACCCCAAAACCACCCCCAGGACCCCAAAATACCCCTGGGACCCCAAAATACCCCAAAACACCCCAAAACACCCCAAAATACCCCAAAACACCCCCGGGACACCAAAACACCCCAAAATACCCCAAAACCACCCCGAAACACCCCAAACCACCCCAAAACCACCCCAAACCATCCCAAAACACCCCAAACCACCCCGTGACCCCTCCATGACCCCTCCATGACCCCTCCATGACCCCGTGTTGACCCCCCAGGCCAAGGGGGTGTACGAGAAGGTGGGGGAGGCGACGGAGACCCCAAAACACCCCAAAACCACCCAAAACCACCCCAAACCCCACCCACGGACCCCAAACCCACCCCAAACCGCCCCGTGACCCCTCGGTGACCCCGTGTTGACCCCTGTGTGCCCCCCCAGGCCAAGGGGGTGTACGAGAAGGTGGGGGAGGCGACGGAGACGGCGCTGACGTGCCTGGTGGAGAAGATGAACGTCTTCAACACCGACGTGCGGAACCTCTCCAAGGTGGAGAGGGCCAACGCCTGCAACACCGTGAGTGCCGCCCCGGGGTCACCCGGGGTCATCCAGGGGTCACCCGGGGTCACCTGGGGTCACCTGGGTCACCTGGGGGTCAGTGTTGTCCGTGGCTTGGTGTCCCCCTGTCCTGGTGTCCCCGTGTCCCTCCAGGGCTCCAGAACCTTCCTAGGGTGGGACAATGACCTGAGGGTCACCCTGGGGTCACCCGCGGTCACCCGGGGTCACCCGGGGTCACCCGGGGTCACCTGGGTCACCTGGGTCACCTGTGGGTCAGTGTTGTCCGTGGCTTGGTGTCCCCCTGTCCTGGTGTCCCTCCTGAGGAGTCCAGAACCTTCCCAGGGTGGGACAATGCCCTGAGGGTCACCTGAGTGTCCCCCCGTCCGTCTGTCCCCCCGAGTGTCCCCCGAGTGTCCCTGAGTCCCCCCCGGGTGCCCCCATGTCCGTCTGTCCCCCTGAGTGTCCCCCAAGTCCCCCCCGGGTGTCCCCACGTCCGTCTGTCCCCCTGAGTGTCCCCTGAGTGTCCCCCGAGTCCCCCCCGGGTGCCCCCATGTCCGTCTGTCCCCCTGACTGTCCCCCTGACTGTCCCCCTGGGTGTCCCCACGTCCGTCTGTCCCCCTGAGTGCCCCCATGTCTGTCCATCCCCCTGAGTGTCCCCTGAGTGTCCCCCTGACTGTCCCCCCGGGTGTCCCCACGTCCGTCTGTCCCCCTGAGTGTCCCCTGAGTGTCCCCACATCCGTCTGTCCCCCTGACTGCCCCCCCCGGGTGCCCCTACGTCCGTCTGTCCCCTGAGTGTCCCCCGAGTGTCCCCTGAGTGTCTCCACGTCCATCTGTCCCCCTGACTGTCCCCCGGGTGCCCCCCGTCCGTCTGTCCCCCTGACTGTCCCCCCGAGTCCCCCCCCGGGTGCCCCCCATCCGTCTGTCCCCTGAGTGTCCCCTGAGTGTCCCCCCGTCCGTCTGTCCCCCCGGGTGCCCCCCTGACTGTCCCCCCATCCGTCTGTCCCCCTGACTGTCCCCCTGACTGTCCCCTGGTTCCCCCCCATCCGTCTGTCCCCCGAGTGCCCCCCCGGGTGCCCCCTGTCTGTCTGTCCCCCTGAGTGCCCCCCGTCCGTCCGTCTGTCCCCCAGGTGATCAAGCAGCTGATGAAGAAGGAGTTCACTCTGGAGTTCTCCCGGGACCGCAAGTCCATGTCCGTGTTCTGCTCCCCGGCCAAGGCCTCGCGCGCCGCCGTCGGCAACAAGATGTTCGTCAAGGTGGGCGCCGGGGGGGCACCGGGGGGGCACCTGGGGGGTGTTTGGGGCACCGGGGGGGCACCTGGGGGCACCTGGGGGGTGTTTGGGGCACCTGGGGGGCACCTGGGGGCACCTGGGGGGTGTTTGGGGCACCGGGGGGGGCACCTGGGTGACATCAGTGGGTCAGCTGGGGCACCTGGGGCACCTCGGGGGGCGTTTGGGGCACCTGGGGGGCACCTGGGGGGGGCACCTGGGGTACCTGGGGGGTGTTTGGGGCACCTGGGGGGGTGTTTGGGGCACCTGGAGGGCAACTGGGGGGCACCTGGGGGGCAGCTGGGGGGCACCGGGGGGGCACCTGGGGGGTGTTTGGGGCACCTGGAGGGTACCAGGGGGCACCGGGGGGGCACCTGGGGGGTGTTTGGGGCACCTGGGGGGCACCTGGGGCACCTCGGGGGGCGTTTGGGGCACCTGGGGGGCACCTGGGGGGGGCACCTGGGGTACCTGGGGGGTGTTTGGGGTACCGGGGTGACATCAGTGGGGCACCTGGGGTACCTGGGGGGTGTTTGGGGTACCGGGGTGACATCAGTGGGGCACCTGGGGCACCTTGGGGGGCGTTTGGGGCACCTGGGGGGGCGTTTGGGGGGCACCAGGGTGACATCAGTGGGTCACCTGGGGCAGCTGGAGGGCACCTGGGGCACCTGGGTGACATCAGTGGGTCACTGACCCTGTTCCGATGGGTCCCACCACCCCAAATCCACCCCAAACCCCCATCCCACCACCCCAAACCCCCGTCCCACCACCCCAAATCCACGTCCCACCACCCCAAACCCACGTCCCACCACGCCAAACCCACCCCAAACCCCCGTCCCACCCTCCCTGTGCCCCCCATGACCCCGTGTCCCCCCTGTGCCCCCCAGGGTGCCCCCGAGGGGGTGATCAACCGCTGTAACTACGTGCGGGTGGGCACCGCGCGGGTGCAAACCCCAAACCCACCACCCCAAATCCACCCCAAATCCACCCCAAACCCACATCCCACCCCCCCTGTGCCCCCCAAACGCACATCCCACCACCCCAAACCCACATCCCACCACCCAAAATCTGTCCCACCACCCCAAACCCACCCCAAACCCACCCCAAACCCACATCCCACCACATCCCACCACCTCTGACCCCATTCCAACGTGTCCCACCACCCCAAACCCCCATCCCCCCACCCCAAATCCACCCCAAACCCACATCCCACCACCCCAAATCTGTCCCACCACCCCAAATCCACCCCAAACCCCCGTCCCACCCTCCCATGTCCCCCCTTTGACCCCCCCTTTCCCCCCCCAGGGTGCCCCCGAGGGGGTGATCGACCGCTGTAACTACGTGCGGGTGGGCACCACGCGGGTGCAAACCCCAAACCCACCACCCCTGTGCCCCCCCATGACCCCCTTTGACCCTCCCTTTCCCCCCCCAGGGTGCCCCCGAGGGGGTGATCGACCGCTGTAACTACGTCCGGGTGGGCACCACGCGGGTGCCGCTGACGGCGGCGGTGAAGGAGAAGATCCAGGCGGTGATCCGGGAGTGGGGCACGGGCAGGGACACCCTGCGCTGCCTCGCCCTGGCCACCCGCGACAACCCCCCCAAGAAGGAGGAGATGCTGCTCGAGGACTCCTCCCGCTTCGCCGAGTACGAGGTGGGTGCCAAAAAGTGGGGGTTTGGGGGGGTTTGGGGTGTCCAGGGGGCATAAAAATGGGGTTTTGGGAGGGTTTGGGGTGTCCAGGGGGGGAGAAAAGTGGGTTTGGGGGGGGCTTGGGGGGAGAAAAGTGGGGTTTGGGGGGATAAAAGTGGGGTTTGGGAGGGTTTGGGGTGTCCAGGGGGGGATGAAAGTGGGTTTGGGGGGATAAAAGTGGGTTTGGGGTGTCCAGGGGGGGATAAAAGTGGGTCTGGGGTGTCCAGGGGGGGATGAAAGTGGGTCTGGGGTGTCCAGGGGGGGATGAAAATGGGTTTGGGGGGATAAAAGTGGGGTTTGGGGGGGTTTGGGGTGTCCAGGGGGGAGAAAAGTGGGTTTGGGGGGATAAAAGTGGGTTTGGGGTCTTCAGGAGGGGATAAAAGTGGGTTTTGGGGGGGTTTGGAGTCTCCAGGAGGGGATAAAAGTGGATTTTGGGTGTCCAGGAGGGGGTAAAAGTGGGGTTTGGGGGGGGTTAGGGTGTCCAGGGGGGGATAAAAGTGGGTTTGGGGTCTTCAGAAGGGGATAAAAGTGGGTTTGGGAGGGTTTGGGGTCTCCAGAAAGAGGTTAAAGTCAATTTTTGGGGGGAGTTTTTGGGTTTTTGCTCCTCCACCATGACCCAACACCCCATTTTTGGGGTTCTTGGCCCTCCAAAACCATCCAACGCCCCATTTTTGGGGTTTCTCGACCCCCCACGACCCCCCAGACCCTCCTCCAGCGGGTTCTTTGACCACCCAACGCCCCATTTTTGGGGTTTCTCGACCCCCCACGACCCCCCCAGACCCCCCTCCTCCATCGGGTCCCTTCTCTCCTCTCCGGCCCCCCTGACCCCCCCACCCCGTGCCCTCCCCAGACCGACCTGACCTTCGTGGGCTGCGTGGGGATGCTGGACCCGCCGCGCAAGGAGGTGATGGGCTCCATCCGGCTGTGCCGCGACGCCGGCATCCGCGTCATCATGATCACCGGCGACAACAAGGGCACGGCCATCGCCATCTGCCGCCGCATCGGCATCTTCGGCGAGGACGAGGAGGTGTCGGGCAAGGCCTACACGGGCCGCGAGTTCGACGACCTGCCCCTGGGCGAGCAGCGCGAGGCCTGCCGGCGCGCCTGCTGCTTCGCCCGCGTCGAGCCCACCCACAAGTCCAAGATCGTCGAGTTCCTGCAGTCCTACGACGAGATCACCGCCATGGTGAGGGGGCCTGGGGGGGGTTTGGGGGGGGTTGGGGGGGCTCGGGAGTCGACTGGGGTCGGTTGATGTGGTTTTGGGGTCAACCGTTGGTTTATGTGGGTTTTGGGGTCAACCATCGTCCATTGACGTGGTTTTGGGGCTCTGTCATCAACTGATGTGGTTTTGGGGGTCCGTCATCGGTTGATGTGGTTTTGGGGTCAACCATCATGGGTTGGTGAGGGTTTGGGGGTCCACCGTTGGTTTGTGTGGGTTTGGGGGTCCACCATTGGTTTATGTGGGTTTGGGGGTCCGCCACACGAGCCCACCCACAAGTCCAAGATCGTCGAGTTCCTGCAGTCCTACGACGAGATCACCGCCATGGTGAGGGGGCCTGGGGGGGTTCGGGGGGGTTTGGGGGGGCTCGGGAGTCGACTGGGGTCGGTTGATGTGGTTTTGGGGTCAACCGTTGGTTTACGTGGGTTTTGGGGTCAACCACGGTCAATCAACATTGTTTTGGGGCTCTGTCATCAACTGATGTGGTTTTGGGGGTCCGTCATGGGTTGATGTGGTTTTGGGGTCAACCATCGTGGGTTGATGAGGGTTTGGGGGTCCACCGTTGGTTTGTGTGGGTTTGGGGATTCACCGTTGGTGTACGTGGGTTTTGGGGTCAACCATCATCGATCTGATGCAGTTTTGGGGTCCCACCAAGGATCCGACGTAGTTTTGGGGTCCCACCAAGGATTTTACATAGTTTTGGGGTCCCACCACCACTTTTAGATTGTTTTGGGGTCCCACCAAGGACCCGACATAACTTTGGGGTCCCACCAAGGGTTTTATGTAGTTTGGGGTCCCACCAAGGATCCGATGTAGTTTTGGAGTCCCACCAAGGGTTTTATGTAGTCCTGGGGTCCCACCAAGGGTTTCCCGTAGCCCCGGTGCCCCTCCGAGGGTTTTATGTAGTTTTGGGGTCCCTCCGAGGGTTTCCCGTAGCCCCGGTGTCCCTCCGGGGGTTTTCACGCGTCCCCGGTGTGTCCCCCCCAGACCGGGGACGGGGTGAACGACGCGCCGGCGCTGAAGAAGGCGGAGATCGGCATCGCCATGGGCTCGGGCACGGCCGTGGCCAAGACGGCCTCGGAGATGGTCCTGGCCGACGACAACTTCTCCACCATCGTGGCGGCCGTCGAGGAGGGCCGGGCCATCTACAACAACATGAAGCAGTTCATCCGCTACCTCATCTCCTCCAACGTCGGGGAGGTCGTCTGGTGAGCCACGGGTGGGGCTGGGTTGGGACAGTTTGGGACGGTTTGGGTTGGTTTGGGACGGTTTGGGACGGTTTGGGAAGGTTTGGGATGGTTTGGGATGGTTTGGGATGGTTTGGGCTGGGTTGGGCCGGTTTGGGTCGGTTTGGGATGGGTTGGGTCGGTTTGGGATGGTTTGGGATGGTTTGGGATGGTTTGGGCTGGGTTGGGCCGGTTTGGGTCGGTTTGGGATGGGTTGGGTCGGTTTGGGATGGTTTGGGATGGTTTGGGATGGTTTGGGTCAGTTTGGGTCAGTTTGGGCCGGTTTGGGCCGGTTTGGGCCGGTTTGAGCCGTCGCACCAGTTCAGACCAGTCGGCCTCGTCTCTTCACCTGCTCCTTGTGGTTGCCGGGCCCCAGCACAGACCAGTCCAGTCCAGTCCAGCCCAGTCCGGCCCAGTCCAGTCCAGTCCAGCCCAGTCCCTCCCAGTCCATCCCAGTCCCTCCCAGTCCAGCCCGGTCCCTCCCAGTCCCTCCCAGTTCCTCCCAGTCCCTCCCAGTCCGGCCCGGTCCCTCCCAGTTCCTCCCAGTTCCTCCCGGTCCATCCCAGTCCATCCTGGTCCATCCCAGTTCCTCCCAGTCCATCCCAGTCCATCCTGGTCCATCCCAGTTCCTCCCAGTCCATCCCAATTTATCCCAGTCCATCCCAGCTCCTCCCAGTCCAACCCAGTCCATCCCAGCCCAACCCAGTCCCTCCCAGTCCCTCCCAGTCCATCCCAATTTATCCCAGTCCCTCCCAGTCCCTCCCAGTCCCTCCCAATCCCCCCCAGTGCCCTCCCAGTCCCTCCCAGCCCCGTTTTATCCCCCCAAATCCCCCTTTAACCCCCTCCCAGTGGCTCCCAGTCCCCTCCCAGTCACTCCCAGTCCCATTTTATCCCCCCAAATTCCCCCTTAACCCCCTCCCAGTCCCTCCCAGTCCCCTCCCAGTCACTCCCAATCCCTCCCAGTGCCCTCCCAGTCCCTCCCAGTCCCATTTTATCCCCCCAAATCCCCCCTTAACCCCCTCCCAGCCCCTCCCAGTCCCTCCCAGTCCCTCCCATTCCCCTCCCAGCCCCTCCCAGTCCCTCCCAGCCCCACTAACCTCCCGTTCCCCCCCTCCCAGCATCTTCCTGACGGCGGCCCTGGGCCTGCCCGAGGCCCCCTCCCAGTGCCCCCCAGTGCTCCCAGTGCCCTCCCAGTCACTCCCAGTCCCATTTTATCCCCCCAAATTCCCCCTTAACCCCCTCCCAGTCCCTCCCAGTCCCCTCCCAGTCACTCCCAATCCCTCCCAGTGCCCTCCCAGTCCCTCCCAGTCCCATTTTATCCCCCCAAATCCCCCCTTAACCCCCTCCCAGTGGCTCCCATTCCCCTCCCAGTGGCTCCCAGTCCCCCCCAGCCCCACTAACCCCCCGTTGCCCCCCTCCCAGCATCTTCCTGACGGCGGCCCTGGGCCTGCCCGAGGCGCTGATCCCGGTGCAGCTGCTGTGGGTGAACCTGGTGACGGACGGGCTGCCGGCCACGGCCCTGGGCTTCAACCCCCCCGACCTGGACATCATGGACAAGCCCCCCCGCAGCCCCAAGGAGCCCCTCATCAGCGGGTGGCTCTTCTTCAGATACCTGGCCATCGGCGGTGAGACCCCCTGACCGCGCCCGGGGGCGCCCGGGGGCACCCAGGGGTCATCCTGGGACTCCCAAGGGTCACCCAGGGGTCATCCTGAGATCCCTAAAGGTCACCCAGGGGCACCCAGGGGTCACCCAGGGTCACCCAGAGTCATCCACAGACCCCCATGGGTCACCCAGGGGTCATCCTGGGTCACCCAGAGACCCCCAGAGACCCCCAGAGACCCCCAGGGGTCATCCCGGGTCACCACGGGTCATCCTGAGATCCCTAAAGGTCACCCAGAGACCCCCATGGGGTCACCCAGGGGCACCCAGGGGTCATCCTGGGTCACCCAGAGACCCCCACGGGTCATCCTGGGTCACCACGGGTCATCCTGAGATCCCTAAAGGTCACCCAGGGGCACCCAGAGACCCCCAGAGACCCCCCTGGGGTCATCCAGGGTCACCACGGGTCATCCAGGGGCACCCCCGGGTCACCCAGAGACCCCCAGAGACCCCCCTGGGTCATCCCAAGGCCCCAGGTGGTCCCTGATGATCCCTGGTGGTCCCAGGTGACCCCTGATGGCCCCAATTGGTCCCTGGGTGTCCCTGGTGGTCCCAGTTGGCTCCTGGTGCCCCCAATTCGTCCCTGGTGGTCCCCGGTGGTCTCTGATGGTCCCAGGTGGTCCCAGGTGGCCCCTGATGGCCCCAATTGGTCCCTGGGTGTCCCTGGTGGTCCCTGGTGGTCTCTGATGGCCCTGATGATCCCTGGTGGCCCCAAGGTGGCCCCAGGTGGCCCCTGGGGGTCCCTGGTGGCCCCAGTTCGTCCCAGGTAGCCCCAGTTCATCCCTGGTGGCCCCAGGTGGTCCCTGATGGTCCCAGGTGGCCCCAGGTGCTCCCAGGTAGCCCCAGTTCATCCCAGGTGGCCCCAGGTGGTCCCGTTGCCCCCCTGACCCCCCCTTCCCCCTCCCAGGCTACGTCGGGGCGGCCACGGTGGGGGCGGCGGCCTGGTGGTTCCTCTTCGCTGAGGACGGGCCCAACGTCTCCTACCACCAGCTGGTGAGTGACCCCTGACCCCCTGACCCCTGATGACCCCCCCCTGACCCCCCTGTGACCCCCTGTGACCCCCCTGTGACCCCCCTGACCTCCCTGTGACCCCCAGACCCCTCCGTGACCCCCCTGACCCCCCTGACTCCCCCTGTGACCCCCTGACCCTCCCTGTGATCCCCTGACCCCCCTGTGGCCCCCCTCACCCCCTGTGACCCCCCTGACCCCCCTGTGATCCCCCCCCTGACCCCCCCTGTGATCCCCCTGTGACCCCCCTGACCCCCCCTGACCTCCCAGTGTCCCCCCCAGCCCCATTTCCTGCTCCCCGTGGTGGCCCCACCCCCACATGAAGGTCCTGGGGTCCTCCCCGATGTCCCCGAGTTGTCCCCCCCATGATGACCCCCCTGTGACCCCTCTGTGACCCCCCTGACCCCCCTGTGACCCCCCCTGTCCCCCCCAGACCCGCTTCATGCAGTGCTCGGAGCACAACGTGGAGTTCCAGGGTCTCACCCCCCCCATGAAGGTCCCGGGGTCCCCCCAATGTCCCTGTGGTGTCCCCCCCCCTCTGTGACCCCCCTGTGACCCCCCTGACCCCTCTGTGACCCCCCTGACCCCTTGGTGACCCCCCGTGTCCCCCCAGACCCACTTCATGCAGTGCTCGGAGCACAACGTGGACTTCGAGGGCCTCGACTGCGACATCTTCGAGTCGCCGGTGCCGATGACGATGGCGCTGTCGGTGCTCGTCACCATCGAGATGTGCAACGCCCTCAACAGGTAACGGGGCGGCCTTCGGCCTCGGCACGGCACCCTCATCTTCCTCAGCTTCACCTTCAGCATCTTCAGCATCACCCACACCTTCATCTGCATCATCACCACCATCATCATCATCATCACCCACACCTTCATCTGCATCTTCAACATCCAACATCATCAACACCTTCATCTTCATCACCCACACCTTCATCTTCATCTTCATCACCCACACACACCGTCATCAACACCATCATCATCATCAACACCACCCACAGCTTTGTCATCATCTTCATCACCCACACCTTCATTGTCATAATCTTCATCATCACCCACACCTTCATCTTCAACATCATCGTCATCCAACGTCATCGACACCACCCACACCTTCATCTTCATCACCCACACCTTCATCTTCATCATCTTCATCTTCATCTTCATCATCATCATCTTCATCTTCATCACCCACACCGTCATCTTCATCATCTTCATCTTCATCTTCATCATCATCATCTTCATCATCATCACCCACACCTTCATCTTCATCACCCACACCTTCATCTTCATCATCTTCATCTTCATCTTCATCATCATCATCTTCATCTTCATCACCCACACCGTCATCTTCATCATCGTCACCATTATCATCATCACCCACACCTTCATCTTCATCACCCACACCTTCATCTTCATCACCCACACACACCGTCATCAACATCATCGTCATCCAACGTCATCGACACCACCCACACCTTTATCTGCATCACCCACACCTTCATCTTCATCTTCATCACCATTAACTTCATCATCTTCATCACCCACACCTTCATCACCTACATCTGCATCTTCATCACACCCACACCTTCATCTTCATCATCATCATCATCATCAACACCACCCACAGCTTTGTCATCATCTTCATCACCATCATCTTCATCATCCTCATCACCCACATCTTCATCATCCTCATCACCCACACCTTCATCCTCATCACCCACACCTTCATCTTCATCTTCATCACCCCCCCGTGACTCCCCACCCTCAATGTCCCCTGATGTCCCCCCATGACCCCCGCTGACCCCCGCTGACCCCTGCTGACCCCTGCTGACCCCCGCTGACCCCCGCTGACCCCTGCTGACCCCCGCTGACCCCTGCTGACCCCCAGTGTCCCCCCAGCCTGTCACAGCCCCCGTCCCTGGCCCGGACGTGTCCCCCCTCCCCGTCCCTGTGTCCCACCCCAATGACCCCTGCTGACCCCTGCTGACCCCTGCTGACCCCCGGTGTCCCCCCAGCCTGTCAGAGAACCAGTCCCTGCCCCAGATGTGTCCCCCCTCCCCGTCCCCGTGTCCCACCCCTTGGTGTCCCCATGACCCCTGCTGACCCCTGATGACCCCTGATGACCCCCCATGACCCCCGGTGACCCCTGCTGACCCCCGCTGACCCCCACTGACCCCCGCTGACCCCCGGTGTCCCCCCAGCCTGTCACAGCCCCCGTCCCTGGCCTGGATGCCGCCCTGGGTGAACATCTGGCTGGTGGGCTCCATCCGTGCCCGTGTCCCACCCCAATGACCCCTGCTGACCCCCACTGACCCCTCCTGACCCCTGCTGACCCCCGCTGACCCCCGCTGACCCCCGCTGACCCCCGGTGTCCCCCCAGCCTGTCAGAGAACCAGTCCCTGACGCGGATGCCGCCCTGGGTGAACATCTGGCTGGTGGGCTCCATCTGCCTCTCCATGTCCCTGCACTTCGTCATCCTCTACATCGACCCCCTGCCCGTAAGGGGGGACACGGGGGGGCACGGGGGGGGCACCAGGGGCGTGGCCTGGGGGCTGGTGGTCACGGAGGGGGGCGTTGGTGGCCACGGGGACGTTGGGTTGGTGGCCTTGGGGACAATGAAGGGTTGGTGGCCTTGGGGGGAAGTTGGTGGCCATGGGGACAATGAGGGGTTGGTGGCCATGGGGCCGTTGGGCTGGTGGCCTTGGGGCTCTGGTGGCCACCAGGGTGGTGGCATTGAGGATTTGGTGGTCACAGGGGGAAGTTGGTGGCCATGGGGATATTGGATCAGTGGCCTTGGGGACAATGAGGGGTTGGTGGCCTTGGGGCCGTTGGGTTGGTGGCCTTGGGGCTCTGGTGGCCACCGGGGTGGTGGCGTTGAGGGTTTGGTGGCCATGGGGACATTGGGTTGGTGGCCTTGGGGGTGGTGGCTTTGGTGGCCATTGGGGTTTGATGGCCCCAGGTTGGGTTTGGTGGCCCCAGGTTGGGTTTGGTGGCCCTGGGGCGGTCTCTGGTGGCCCGGGGGTCCCACCCTGCCCCCCGTGTCCCCCCTCAGATGATCTTCAGGCCGATGCCACCATCGGGGTTTGGTGACCCAAGTTGGGTTTGATGACCCCGGGTTGGGTTTGGTGGCCCCAGATTGGGTTTGGTGGCCCCGGGGCTGGTCCTGGTGGCCCGGGGTGGTCTCTGGTGGCCCCGGGGTGGTCTCTGGTGGCCCGGGGGTCCCACCCTGCCCCCCGTGTGCCCCCCCAGATGATCTTCAAGCTGACGCCGCTGTCGCTGACCCACTGGCTGATGGTGCTCAAGATCTCCTTCCCCGTCATCGCCCTGGACGAGACCCTCAAGTTCATCGCCAGGAACTACCTGGAGGGTGAGGGGGGGGGCGGGGGGACCCCACCGGCCCCGTGACCCCCTGACCCCCTGACCCCCTGACCCTGTGACCCCGCTGTCCACAGGGCCACGTGGCCCCGCCCGGAGCTGGCCGGGGTGTGGGGCACCTGCGTGGTCACCTCTGTGGTCACCTCTGTGGTCACCCCTGTGGTCACCCCTGTGACCAGCTTAATGGTCACCTCAATGGTCACCTTCATGGTCGCCTCTGTGGTCACTGCTGTGACCAACTCAATGGTCACCTCTGTGGTCACCTCAATGGTCACCTTTGTGGTCACCCTCTGTGGTCAGCTCTGTGGTCTGTGGTCACCTCTATGGTCACCTTCATGGTCACCTCAATGGTCACCTTCATGGTCACCTCTGTGGTCACCTCTGTGGTCCGTGGTCATCACCATGGTCACCTCCTGGTCACCTTCATGGTCACCTCTGTGGTCGCCCCTGTGACCAACTCAATGGTCACCTCCTGGTCACCTCAATGGTCACCTTCGTGGTCACCTCTGTGGTCCTTGGTCACCTCCATGGACACCTCTGTGGCCAGTCTGTGGTCATCTCCTGGTCACCTCCATGGTTACCCCCATGGTCCGTGGTCACCTCCATCCCCCCCCCGTCCCCTCCCTGTGCCCTCCCCCACCCCCAGGTGACAATGAATGACCATCTGTCCCCACCCCCTGTCCCCAACTGTCCCCTCCATCCCCTCCCCCCCCCCCAGGTGACAATGACCCTCCATGTCCCCAACTGTCCCCAACTGTCCCCTCCATCCCCTCCCTGTCCCCCTCCACCCCCCCCCAGGTGACAATGAATGACCATCTGTCACCTCCCCCTGTCCCCCCCGTGTCCCCTCCCCCGTCTCATCTCCATCTTCTCCCCCCTCAGCGTGACCTCGCCCCTCCCCCCTCGGGCCCGGCTCCGCCCACAGGTACAGGAAGTGTCACCTCTGTCACCTCCTGTCACCTCCCCCGTGACATTGTCACCTCCTGTCACCTCCTGTCACCTCCTGTCACCCTCCCCATGTCATTGTCACCTTCTGTGTGTCATTGTCCCCTCCTGTCACCTCCTGTCACCTCCCCCATGTCATTGTCACCTTCTGTCACCTCTGTCACCTCCTGTCACCTCCCCTGTGTCACTGTCACCTCCTGTCACCTCCTGTCACCTCCCCCTGTCACTGTCACCTCCTGTCACCTCCTTCATGTCATTGTCACCTTCTTTGTGTCATTGTCACCTCCTGTCACCTCCCCATGTCATTGTCACCTCTGTCCCCTCCTGTCACCTCTGTCCCCCTCCTGTCCCCTCCTGTCACCTCCTGTCACCTCACCTGTGTCATTGTCACCTTTCCTGTGTCACTGTCACCTCCTGTCACCTCCTGTCACCTCCCCCATGTCATTGTCACCTCCTGTCCCCTCTTGTCACCTCCCTGGTGTCATTGTCACCTCCCCCGTGTCACTGTCACCTCCTGTCACCTCCTGTGTGTCATTGTCACCTCCTGTCACCTCCACCATGACATTGTCCCCTCCTGTCACCTCACCTGTGTCACTGTCCCCTCCTGTCCCCCCGTGGGTGGCACCGAAGGGGGGGTGGGGCTGAACTGGGGGGGGGTGGGGGAGGGGACAAGGAGATCTCTGACGTCGCCCCATGACGTCACCGAGGTCACCTGACGTCACCCAGTGTCACACGGTGTCACCCGATGACGTCATCTTATGTCATTGACGTCACCCGATGACATCGCTGATGTCTCTGATGACGTCACCGATGACGTCACTGACGCCCCCCTCTGTCCCCTCCCCCCGCAGCCGAAGCCGTCGACCCCCGGAAGAAGCGGAAGTGACCCCGGGGGGCCCCTCCCCCCCCCTCCCCCTCCCCCTCCCACATCCAAGGGGGGGGGGACCCCAAAAACCGCCCTGAGACCCCCAAAATCCTCCGGGACGCCCCAAAATCCTCGGGGGGAACCCCAAAAATCCTCGGGGGGACCCCAAAACTTGAGGGGGGACCCCAAAAACCTGAGGAGGGACCCCAAAAACCTCCAGGACACCCCAAAAAATTCTGGGGGATCCCAAAACCTGAGGGGGGGACCCCAAAATCCCTCCGGGACACTCCCAGACCTTTGGGGACCCCCAAAATCCTCGGGGGGACCCCAAAAACCTGGGGGGGGACCCCAAAAAACCTTCGGGTCACCCCAAAAAACTCGGGGGGGACCCTAAAACCTCTGGGACAATCCCAGACCCCCCCCGGGACACCCCAAAACCTTCGGGTCACCCCAAAACCCTCAGGGGGGACCCCAAAAATCTCTCGGGTCCCCCCCCACAATAAGTGCCCCCTCCCCCCCCTCCAAGACCCTCCAGGGCGCCACCAAAAATTTGGGGGAGCCCCCTCCCCCTCCCCCTCCCCTCCGCCCCTCCCCCCCCGGCCCTCCGGGACCGCCCCCCCGCAGCGGGACGGCCCCAAAAACGCCGGGGGGGGGGTTCCCCAAAACCCCCCGAATGCCCCCCCAAAAAAAACCTCCACGGGGTCCCCAAAATCCGCCCCCTCCCCCCCCGCCCCTCCCCCCCCCGGGGGGCGTCGCTTATTTATTGCCAATAAAGGGATTTTTTCCCCCTCCCCCACCCCCCAAAAACCCGCCTCGGGATTTTTTTTGGGGGGGGGTTGAGGGGGGAGGGGACCCCCCCGAATTGGGGGGGGTTGGGGGGTGAAAACCCCGATTTTGGGGGGGGAAAACTCCTTGAATTGGGAGATTTTTGGGGGAAACTCCCAAATTTTGGGGGGGTTTGGGTGTGAAAATCCTGATTTTTGGGGGGAAAACTCCTTGAATTGGGGGGATTTTTGGGGGGGAAACTCCCCAAATTTTGGGGGGAAGTTGGGGTGTGAAAATCCTGATTTTTGGGGGGGGAGAACTCCCCAATTTTGGGGGGGTTTGGGGGTGAAACCCTCAATTATTTTGGGGGGGGGGTTTGGGTGTGAAAACCCCCGATTTTGGGGGATTTCGGGTGTGAAACCCCGAAAATTTGGGGGGGTAACTTTGGAATTGGGGGATTTTGGGGGGGAAACTCCCCCAATTTTGGGGGGGGGTTGGGTGTGAAAATCCTAATTTTTTTGGGGGGGGGGAACTCCCCAATTTTTGGGGCGGGGTTGGGTGTGAAAAATCCTGATTTTTTTGGGGGGGGAAACTCCCCGATTTTGGGGGGGTTTGGGTATTAAAACCCCGATTTTGGGGGTCCTGGGTATGAACCCCTCAATTTTGGGGGATTTCGGGTGTGAAACCCCGAAAATTTGGGGGGGTAACTTTGGAATTGGGGGATTTTTGGGGGGGAGACTCCCCGATTTTGGGGTCTTTGGGTGTGAAACTCTCGATTTTGGGGGATTCTGGGCGTGAAACCCCCCGATTTTGGGGGGATCCTGGGTGGGGGACCCCCGATTTTTGGGGGGCAACCCTTGAATTGGGGGATTTTTGAGGGGGGACTCCCCGATTTTGGGGGGTTTTTGGGTGTTAAAACCCCGATTTTGGGGGCGATGGGTGGGGGGACCCTTGAATTGAGTCAACTCTGGGACCCCAAAATCCAGACTGAGACCCCAAACCCACCCTGGGGACCCCAAAATTCCCCCTGGGACCCCCCCCAGACCCCAAAACCCACCCTGGGGACCCCAAAATCCACCCTGGGACCCCAAAATCCAGACTGAGACCCCCAAACCCACCCAGGGACCCCCAAAATCCATCCAGGAACCCCCAAACCCCCCCCTGAGCCCCCCTCCTTAGACCCCAAAACCCACCTTGGGGACCCCCTAAATTCACCCTGAGACCCCCAAAATCCACCCTGGGATCCCCAAAATCCGGACTGAGACCCCAAAACCCACCCAGGCCCCCCCCCCCAGACCCCCAAACCCACCCTGGGACCCCCAAAATCCACCCTTAGACCCCCCAAAACCCACCCTGGGACCCCTCCCAGACCCCAAAACCCACCCTGGGACCCCCCAAAATCCACCCTGAGACCCCAAAACCCACCCAGAGCCCCCCAAAATCCATCCAGGAACCCCCAAAATTCACATTTAGACCCCAAAATCCACCCTGAGACCCCCAAAATCCACCCTGAGACCCCCAAAATCCACCCTTAGACCCCCAAAACCCACCTTGGGACCCCCAAAATTCACATTTAGACCCCCAAAACCCACCCTGGGACCCCCAAAACCCACCCTGAGACCCCCAAAATCATTGCAGGGACTCCCCAAAAGCCACTCTGAGACCCCCAAACCCATCCTTAGACCCCCAAAACCCACCCTGGGACCCCCAATCTCCCCCCTGGGGGTCCCCTCACCCCCCACCACCCCCTCCCCCCCCCCAATAAATCCACACTCGGGTGCAAAACCAGCTTTTTATCCCCCCCCAAAAAAAACCCCCCAAAACCCCCCAAATTGGGGGTCCCGCGGCTCCGGGGGGGTCTCCCCGCGCCGGGGGGGGGGTCGGGGGGGTCTCCCCGGATTTGGGGGGGTTTGGGGGGGGGGGGGGTCACTCCCCCTCCTTGTCCTCGCCGTGGGTGATGACGTAGCAAATGTTCTTGTAGTCCACGTTGCCGGCCACGTCCGGGGGGAAGGCGGCCCACATGTTCTTGATCTGATTTTGGGGGGGTTTGGGGTCATTTGGGGGGATTTGGGGGGGTTTGGGGGGGTTTTGGGGGGATTTGGGGGGATTTGGGGGGATTTGGGGGGATTTGGGGGGATTTTGGGGAATTTGGGGGGTATTTTAGGGGGTATTTTGGGGGATTTGGGGGGGAGATTTGGGGGGATTTGAGGTTATTTGGGGGGGGGTTGGGGTCATTTGGGGGGATTTGGGGGGGGTTGGGGGGATTTGGGGTAGTTTGGAGATATTTTGGGGTTATTTTGGGGGTATGTTAGGATTATTTCAGGAGTGGTTTGGGGTATTTTGGGGGGATTTGGGGGGATTTGGGGTCGTTTGGGGGTTATTTTGGGGTCTTTTGGGGGGATTTTGAGGGATTTGGGGTTATTTTTAGGGGGTATTTTGGGGGTGTTTTGGGGGTATTTTGGGGCTATTTGGGGGTATTTTGGTGCGTTTTGGGGCTATTTGGGGGTATTTTGGGGTATTTCGGGGTGTTTTGGGGTGTTTTGGGGTCTCTCCCACCTCCTCGGGGGTGAACCGGTCGCACTGGGTGGTCAGCAGCTCCTCCAGGCTGGGGGAGGGGTGGGGGGGAGGGGCGGGGGGGGGAGGGGTCACCACAGGACCCTCCCCCCCAAATATCCCCTCTAATGCCCCTCCCCCACCCCCTCCGAGGCCCTGGGACCCCCCAAACCCCCCCAGCCCCCCCCCTCCCCCCCCAAAATCAGGGCCTTCCCCCACCCAGACCCCTCCCCCCCCTTCCAAATTTGGGGTCCAACCCCCCCCCCCCCCCAAATCTCGTGCCCCTCCCCCCCTTTCAGTTTGGGGGTGTGTCCCCCCTTCCCCCCCTTTCCCCTCCCCCCCCTCAAAATCCGAGCCCCTCCCCCTCCACCCCCCCCCCTCAAAAATCAGGGTCCCCTCCCAGCCCCTCCCCCACCCCCCTCGGCCCCTCCCCCCCCCAGCCCCTCCCCCGCCCCAATGGGGGCGTTTAGGGGGGGTCCCTTCCCCTCCCCCCTCCCCCCGCGTGGGCTCCCAGCCCCTCCCCCCCCTCCCCCTCTCCCCTCCCAGCCCCTCCCCCACCCCTCGGCCCCCTCCCCCCCGCCCCTCCCCCCCCCCAAATGGGGGCGTTTAGGGGGGTCCCTTCCCCTCCCCCTCCCCCCGGGTGGGCTCCCAGCCCCTCCCCCCCTCCCCCCCTCCCCCTCTCACAAGCGGCCCCTCCCCCCCCCAACCCCCCCGGCCCCTCCCCCACTCACAAGCTCTTCTTGATCGACCCCTTCCCGTCGGGGTCCAGCACCTTGAAGGCCCCCATGATGACGTCCTCGGGGTCCGCCCCTAAGGGGGGAGGGGCCACGGGGTGGGGGAGGGGTCACGCGGGGCGGGGGGAGGGGCGAGAAAACCCCGCCCACCCCCCCAAAAAAAACCCCCACCCCTCCCCCCTCGATTTCCCTCCGTTGGGAGAGTTCGATGGGGGAGGGGGAAAGGGGGAGGGGCTTAAGGAGAGGGGGAGGGGCTTAAGGGGAGGGGGAGGGGCTTGGAAGGAGTGGGAGGAGCTTGGGATGGAAGGGGGAAGGGCTTGGAATGAAGGGGAGGGGCTTGAGGGGGAGGGGATTTGAGGAGGGGCTTAAGGGAAGGGGAGGGGCTTGAGGGGGGAGGGGCTTAAGGGGAGTGGGAGGGGCTTGAGATGGAAGGGGAGGGGCTTGGAATGAAGGGGAGGGGGGTTTGGGGGAAAGGGAGGGGGCTTGGAGGGAGTGGGAGGGGCCTGGAGTGAAGGGGAGGGGCTAAGGGAAGAGGGAGGGGCTTCAGGTGAGTGGGAGGGGCTCAGAGGGAGTGGGAGGGGCTTGGAGGGAGTGGGAGGGGCTTCAGGTGAGTGGGAGGGGCTTCAGGTGAGTGGGAGTGGCTCAGAATGAGTGGGAGTGGCTCAGAGGGAGTGGGAGGGGCCTGGAGTTAAGGGGAGGGGCTTAGAGGGAGTGGGAGGAGCCTGGAGTGAAGGGGAGAGGGGCTTAGAGTGGGAGGGGCTTCAGGTGAGTGGGAGGGGCTTGAAATGAAGGGGAAGGGGTTTGAGGGGGAGGGGATTTGAGGCAGGGGGGGCGTTGGGGGAGGGGGGGGAGGGGGCGGGGCGGGGCGGGGGAGGCGGCGGGGCGGGGGGAGGGGGGTCGGGGGGGAAGGGGCAGGGGCCTCCCCCACCCTTGAGCTTCTCGCCGAACATGGTGAGGAAGACGGTGAAGTTGATGGGCCCGCTCGCCTCCTTGATCATGGCGTCCAGCTCCTCGTTCTTCACGTTCAGCCGCCCCTGCGGGGGGCGCCCCAGCCCGGCTCAGGACACGCCCCACGCGGCCCCCGCCC
>NW_026138665.1:0-24269 GCF_025592945.1 Manacus candei
AATCCTAATCACACGATGAGGTAGCCAACCAGAACGTCTAAGCGCTGGAATCTACCTCTTATTTTATACACTAATTAGCTCTCTCCCCCTACTGGTAGTAATTCTCTATCTTCACACTCAAACAGGAACTATACACGTGACTATAATAAAACTTTCACACTCACCTCTTTCAAACTCCTGAACAGGCCTCATATCAAGTCTAGCCCTGTTGCTTGCTTTCATAGTAAAAGCTCCCCTTTACGGTTTACACTTATGACTCCCAAAGGCTCACGTAGAGGCGCCAATCGCAGGATCTATACTCCTAGCTGCGCTCCTCCTCAAACTTGGAGGATATGGCATTATGCGTATCTCAATAATTACAAACTCCCTATTAGACTACCTCTACTACCCATTTTAACCCTAGCCTTATGAGGGGCACTAATGACAAGCTCCATCTGCCTACGCCAAATCGACCTCAAGTCATTAATCGCCTATTCCTCAGTAAGTCACATAGGTCTAGTCATTGCCGCAACAATAATCCAAACCCACTGATCCTTTTCAGGGGCCATAATCCTAATAATCTCACATGGTCTCACCTCTTCCATGCTATTTTGCCTAGCTAATACAAACTATGAACGTATACATAGTCGTACTCTCCTTCTAACACGAGGCCTACAACCCCTTTTACCTCTTACAGGACTCTGATGACTCCTAGCCAACTTAACAAACATAGCCCTTCCCCCTACTACTAACCTAATAGCTGAATTAACTATCATAATTGCACTCTTCAACTGATCCACCTTTACCATTATCCTAACTGGAACCGCAACCCTACTAACTGCAGCCTACACCCTCTACATGCTCCTTATAACCCAACGAGGCCCAACTCCAACCTATATTACAACCATCCAAAATTCAAATACACGAGAACATCTCCTTATAACACTTCATATCCTACCCTCCCTCCTCCTCATCCTAAAGCCAGAGCTAATCTCAGGAATTCCCACATGCAAGCATAGTTTTAAACCAAACATTAGACTGTGATCCTAAAAATAGAAGTTAAACTCTTCTTGCCTGCCGAGGGGAGGAACCAGCAAGAACTGCTAACTCTTGCATCTGAGCCTAAGACCTCAGCCCCCTTACTTTTAAAGGATAGTAGCAATCCACTGTCTTAGGAGCCATTCATCTTGGTGCAAGTCCAAGTAAAAGTAATGGACTACCCATTAATCCTCAACACTTCTATATTTTTGACCCTGGCTACCCTCTCTATGCCTATCTTACTCCCCCCTCCTATCCAAAAACTTTCTAAACTCTCCAACAACCATCATGCACACTGTTAAAACTTCCTTTATAATTAGTTTAGTTCCCATAATCCTCTCCATCTACCTGAATATAGAAAATACCACTTTCTATTGAGAATGAAAATTTATTGCAAACTTCAAAATCCCCTTTAGCCTTAAAATAGACCAATACTCCTTAACATTTTTTCCTATTGCACTATTCGTAACATGATCCATTCTTCAATTTTACAACATGATATATGGCCTCAGAGCCCCACACCACAAAATTTTCTCTTTACCTTCTAGTCTTTCTCATTGCAATACTCACCTTAATCGTCGCTAATAATATATTCCTCCTATTTATCGGCTGAGAGGGGAGTTGGAATTATGTCCTTCCTCCTGATTGGATGATGACATGGCCGAGCAGAAGCCAACACCGCCGCACTTCAAGCCGTACTTTACAACCGTATTGGGGATATTGGACTAATCCTCTGCATAGCATGACTGGCATCCTCAATAAACACCTGAGAGATCCAACAGCAGTCCTCCCCAGACCAATATACCCCTTCTCCCTCTCTTAGGACTCATCCTAGCTGCCACAGGTAAATCCGCCCAATTTGGCCTACACCCATGACTCCCTGCAGCTATAGAAGGACCAACCCCGGTATCCGCCCTACTCCATTCCAGCACAATAGTAGTTGCCGGAATCTTCTTACTTATTCGCACTCACCACATATTATGTAACAACCAAATTGCCCTAACTATATGCCTTTGTATAGGTGCCCTATCCACCCTATTTGCCGCTACATGCGCTCTTACCCAGAACGACATCAAAAAAATTATTGCCTTTTCCACATCCAGCCAACTAGGACTAATAATAGTCACTATTGGCCTAAATCTACCCCAACTAGCCTTCCTACACATCTCCACACACGCATTCTTTAAAGCCATACTCTTCCTCTGCTCTGGGTCTGTCATTCACAGCCTTAACGGCGAACAAGACATTCGAAAAATAGGAGGATTACAGAAACTACTTCCTACAACTACTTCGTGCCTAACAATTGGAAATTTAGCTCTCATAGGAACACCATTTTTAGCAGGGTTTTACTCAAAAGATCTCATTATTGAAAGCCTTAACACCTCCTACCTAAACACCTGAGCACTTCTACTAACCCTTATAGCTACAGCTTTCACCGCAACTTACAGCCTACGTATAGCCCTACTAGTACAAACTGACTACACCCGAATTCCCTCCATTACTCCTATTAATGAAAACGACCCAGCAGTCACAAACCCAATTACTCGTCTTCGCCTTAGGAAGTATCATAGCTGGCCTACTAATTACCTCCTATATCTCCCCTGCAAAAACCCCTCCTATAACCATACCGCTAATCACAAAAACTACTGCTATCATTGTTACAACATTAGGCATTATTCTGGCATTAGAATTATCAAAACTCACACACGCCCTTCTCTACCCCTAAACAAAATACCACTACAAACTTCTCCAGCACTCTAGGATATTTTAACCCCGCTTATACACCGCCTCAGCCCCCACTAAGCTCCTAAACAACGGCCAGAACATTGCATTCCATTTAATCGATCTATCTTGATATAAAAAAATAGGCCCAGAAGGGCTAGCAACCCTTCAACTCAAAATATCCAAAATCTCAACCACCCTACACTCCGGACTAATCAAAACCTATCTAGGATCCTTCGCTTTATCTATCCTTATTATAATCTTATTCACACAGAACTAAGAGTTAATGGCCCCTAACTTACGAAAACATCACCCCCTTCTAAAAATAGTTAATAATTCTTTAATTGACCTCCCAACACCGCCAAACATTTCCGCCTGATGGAACTTTGGATCACTTCTTGGCATCTGTCTAACAATCCAAATCACCACTGGCCTCCTACTAGCAATACATTATACAGCAGATATCACCCTGGCATTTACATCCGTCGCCCACACATGCCGAAATGTTCAATTCGGCTGATTAATTCGAAACCTTCATGCAAACGGCGCTTCCTTTTTCTTCATATGCATTTACCTGCACATCGGACGAGGCTTCTACTATGGTTCCTACCTATATAAAGAAACCTGAAACACAGGAGTTATTCTCCTTTTAACTCTAATGGCAACTGCCTTCGTAGGATACGTCCTCCCATGAGGCCAAATATCATTCTGAGGCGCTACAGTAATTACTAACCTATTCTCAGCAATTCCTTACATTGGCCAAACACTTGTAGAATGAGCTTGAGGAGGATTCTCAGTCGACAACCCCACACTTACCCGGTTCTTTGCCCTCCACTTCCTCCTCCCATTCCTAATTGCAGGCCTCACCCTCATCCACTTAACTTTCTTACATGAAACAGGCTCAAACAACCCCCTAGGTATTTATTCAGACTGTGACAAAATCCCATTCCACCCCTATTTCTCGATAAAGGATATTCTAGGCCTTTTGTTCCTCCTCATTCCCCTGATAACACTTGCCATATTCTCACCTAACCTCCTAGGAGATCCAGAGAATTTTACACCCGCAAACCCACTAGTAACACCTCCCCACATCAAACCTGAGTGGTACTTCCTATTTGCATATGCTATCCTACGGTCAATCCCAAACAAATTAGGGGGAGTTCTAGCCCTAGCCGCCTCCGTCTTAATCCTATTTCTAGCCCCATTCCTCCACATATCAAAACAGCGAACTATAACCTTCCGACCTCTCTCCCAACTTTTATTCTGAATCCTAGTAACAAATCTTTTAATCCTTACATGAATCGGTAGCCAACCAGTCGAACATCCATTTATTATCATCGGACAACTTGCCTCAACTACGTACTTCACAATCATTCTCATCTTATTTCCTATCACCAGCCTCCTAGAAAATAAGATACTCAACCTCTAACTACTCTAATAGTTTATAAAAAACGTTGGTCTTGTAAACCAAAGACTGAAGGCTGCCCCCTTCTTAGAGTTTCCCAAAAAACACCCAAACACCCCCCAACTTTCCAATCAACACGTACATCAAGGGGAGGGGCCCCCCCCCTCCCCCCCATACCCTACGGTATGTACTACTTTGCATAGCATTCTCCACCACATTAGACATATCATGCATGTAGGAGAATCTGACATAACATTATTGCAAATCCATCCAAATATTCCATACTATCTCCCATACAATCCAAAACTCGTCATCAACAGACCTAGGCACATTCCCACACAAGAACATAACATGTCATGTTCTAGGAATAACACCGCTAACCGAACTAAAACCTAAAACTGCCAGTTTTCGCATAAAATCCCCCTCAACACGAGGAACGTCACAGGACCTAAAACCCATGGTCCATGGACCACTCACCACTTAACCTTGCTCTATGTACCAACCAAGAAGTGCTGGGTTATTTATTAATCGTACTCCTCACGAGAAACCAGCAACCCGGCGTTAGTAATGTTTATCATGTCCAGCTTCAGGTGTATTCTTTCCCTTTCCACCAATAACCCACTCTCATAACTTGCTCTTTGTCGCCTCTGGTTCCTCGGTCAGGGCCATAACTTGCTTAATTTTCCTAAACTTGCGCTCCGTTACTAATGGTTGGGGATGCTTGGCCAATTTGGACCTCGTGATCGCGGCATTTTCCCTTTTCTAAACTTTTGGTTTTTTTTTTTTTGGGTAGATCTCAATAAGCCCTTCAGAGTGCTCCGCCAGGGGGCTCCCATATATGGTTGACATGTACCCCTTATGGTCGGCGAGCGGTTTTCTCACTTTCGCGTGAAAATTAATGATATGGTTTCCAAGTGTGCTATTCGGTCTCATAATTGATGTACTGATGCACCGTCACGTGCTGTTGGCTTGGTTTTTCCATTACGTCTCTCATCAAGTTGCAGTTTAATTAATGCACGCCAGACATGATTTTTGTCGTCAATTTCACAAAAAATTGCAAAAAATTGCAAAAAATTTGCCATTTTTTGCAATGATCTAGGGACTTTCCCTCTAATCATCAATAATTTTTGTTTTTTAAACTTTTAACAAAAATTTCAAATTTTATAAACTTTCCATTCCCCTAATTTTCCAATTAAAACATTTGTATCATCAATTTGTTAAATTTTTTTAATACACTTTAATTCACCCCCATCATTTCCCTTTATCATTCATTTGTTAATTGCTTGTTTGTTTGTTTGTTTACACTTTAATTCACCCCATCATTTCCCTTTATCATTCATTTGTTAATTGCTTGTTTGTTTGTTTGTTTACACTTTAATTCACCCCATCATTTCCCTTTATCATTCATTTGTTAATTGCTTGTTTGTTTGTTTGTTTACACTTTAATTCACCCCATCATTTCCCTTTATCATTCATTTGTTAATTGCTTGTTTGTTTGTTTGTTTACACTTTAATTCACCCCATCATTTCCCTTTATCATTCATTTGTTAATTGCTTGTTTGTTTGTTTGTTTACACTTTAATTCACCCCATCATTTCCCTTTATCATTCATTTGTTAATTGCTTGTTTGTTTGTTTGTTTACACTTTAATTCACCCCATCATTTCCCTTTATCATTCATTTGTTAATTGCTTGTTTGTTTGTTTGTTTACACTTTAATTCACCCCATCATTTCCCTTTATCATTCATTTGTTAATTGCTTGTTTGTTTGCTTGTTTACACTTTAATTCACCCCATCATTTCCCTTTATCATTCATTTGTTAATTGCTTGTTTGTTTGTTTGTTTACACTTTAATTCACCCCATCATTTCCTCTCACCCCCCCCCCCCCCCCCCCCCCAATTAATCACCCCTGCTACTCTAATTAACATCCGCCCACATGGGCCTTTAACAATCAACCCCAAACTTTTTTCCAACCCTTCAGAAAAAAAGGAATCAAACCTTTATCACCAACTCCCAAAGCTGGCATTTTCATTAAACTATTCTCTGAACCACACCACCTTAAATCGCCCGAATCGCCCCCCGAGACAACCCTCGTACAAGTTCTAGTACGACAAACAACGTCAACAACAGACCCCAACCCGCAATTAAAAATTGACCAACCCCCCAAGAATAAAACATGGCCGCTCCCTCAAAATCCAACCGAACAGATAAAACACCCCCACTATCCACCGTGTTCATCCCCAACCACTCTAACTCAGACAGCCCTACAATAAATACCCCACCCCCCAGCACTAAAACTAACCCAACACCATACCCAACAACCCGCCAGTCCCCTCAAGTTTCAGGAAATGGATCTGCTGCCAATGAGACCGAATACACAAAAACCACCAACATCCCACCTAAATATACCAGAAATAGCACTAATGATACAAAAGACACCCCCAAACTCATTAACCATCCACACCCCACAATAGACGCCAACACTAACCCCACTACTGCATAATATGGGGAAGGATTAGAAGCAACTGCTAATCCCCCTAAAATAAAGCTAACACTTAAAAATAGTATAAAGTATGTCATAACAATTCCTGCTTGGCCTCTATCCAAGACCTTTGGCCTGAAAAACCATCGTTGTAATTTCAACTACAAGAACATAAGACCTTAACAAATCCACCCCTTTCTACCCCTCAAAGCCCCTCAACAACACATTTTTGTTATCCAATTGAACTACTTCCCCAACCACTAAACAGACCCTAAATCAATGTCAACCATCACTACAACTAAAACAAGCCCCAATAATAATCACTATGCCTAAAACAGTCCTAGTCCTTGTAGCTTACAATAAAGCATAACACTGAAGATGTTAAGACGGCTATTGCACATACCCAAGGACAAAAAAGACTTAGTCCTAACCTTACAGTTAGTTCTTGCCAAATATATACATGCAAGTATCCGCATCCCAGTGAAAATGCCCTCAGCACCTTAAAAAGACAGCAGGAGCAGGCATCAGGCACACCACTCCAATTGTAGCCCAAAACGCCTTGCCTAGCCACGCCCCCACGGGTTTTCAGCAGTAATCAATATTAAGCAATAAGTGTAAACTTGACTTAGTTAAAGCAACCTACTAGGGTTGGTAAATCTTGTGCCAGCCACCGCGGTCACACAAGAAACCCAAATTAACTTTATACGGCGTAAAGAGTGGTTTTCCACTATCACTACAACTAAGACTGAAATGTAACCAAGCTGTTATAAGCACAAGATACATCTAACACTCCCATAGAAATGATCTTAGCTTCATGATCAACAAAACTCCACGAAAGCCAGGACACAAACTGGGATTAGATACCCCACTATGCCTGGCCCTAAATCCTGATGCTTTCACCACTTAAGCATCCGCCTGAGAACTACGAGCACAAACGCTTAAAACTCTAAGGACTTGGCGGTGCTCCAAACCCACCTAGAGGAGCCTGTTCTATAACCGATAACCCACGATACACCCAACCATCCCTTGCCAAATCAGCCTATATACCGCCGTCGTCAGCCCACCCCTAAACTGAGGGTTTAACAGTGGGCACAACAGCAACATCCCACTAATAAGACAGGTCAAGGTATAGCTCATGAGATGGTAGAAATGGGCTACATTTTCTAACATAGAATACCTCACGACAAGGAGTGTGAAATCACCCCTAAAAGGTGGATTTAGCAGTAAAGCAGGATAATAATGCCTCCTTTAAGCTGGCTCTGGAGCACGTACATACCGCCCGTCACCCTCCTCACAAGCTATAATTAATTCTATTTATAATAAACCCCTAAGCTAGAGATGAGGCAAGTCGTAACAAGGTAAGTGTACCGGAAGGTGCACTTAGTCTACCAAGGCGTAGCTATAACTAAAGCATTCAGCTTACACCTGAAAGATATCTGCCCCATATCAGATCGCCTTGAAGCCTAACTCTAGCTCTTCTACCAAATTACATATAAACCAAGTTAATACCACCTATTAAATCAAAACATTCTCATACTCAACCTAGTATAGGCGATAGAAAGGTAGACTCAAGACGCAATAGAGATCATGTACCGTAAGGGAAGGATGAAATAGTAATGACAACCCAAGCAATAAACAGCAAAGACCAGCCCTTGTACCTTTTGCATCATGATTTAGCGAGAAACTACCCAAGCAAAACGCCAATTTAAGCTTGCCCCCCCGAAACCCAAGCGAGCTACTCACGAGCAGCTATCTACTGAGCAAACCCGTCTCTGTTGCAAAAGAGTGGGAAGACTCGTTAGTAGAGGTGAAAAGCCAATCGAGCTGGGTGATAGCTGGTTGCCTATGAAATGAATCTTAGTTCCCTCTTAATTCACCTCCCAGGACTACACTCAACCCACATGAAGCGAATTAAGGGCTATTTAAAGGAGGTACAGCTCCTTTAAAAAAGAGTACACTCTCCCCTAGCGGATAAATTCATTTATTACTTAACTGTGGGCCTTCAAGCAGCCACCATTAAAGAATGCGTCAAAGCTCCTCTCCCAAAAAATCCAAACTCCCTTATGACTCCCTCTTCCCCAATAGGCCAACTTATATTAAATAAGAGAATTTATGCTAAAATAAGTAACTAGGGATCCCCTCTATGGCGCAAGCTTACATTACAACATTATTAACAGTCCACAGGATATTTTCTAACCTTAACAAGACCTTATACCCAAAACTCTGTTAACCCACCTATGGAGCGCCCCCAAGGACGATTAAAATCTGTAAAAGGAACTAGGCAAATCCAAGGCCCGACTGTTTACCAAAAACATAGCCTTTAGCAAACCAAGTATTAAAGGTGAAGCCTGCCCAGTGACAATACGTTCAACGGCCGCGGTATCCTAACCGTGCAAAGGTAGCGCAATCAATTGTCCCATAAATCGGGACTTGTATGAATGGCTTAACGAGGTCTTAGCTGTCTCCTACAGATAATCAGTGAAATTGATCTCCCTGTGCAAAAGCAGGAATATCCCCATAAGACAAGAAGACCCTGTGGAACTTTAAAATCTGCTACCACTCCCATTAACAATACCCACCTATAGGACCCACTCCCCGGGATTTTGCTGGTGTGCATTTTTTGGTTGGGGCGACCTTGGAGACAAACTCAACCTCCAAATACCAGATAATCCATCTTAACCAAGAACTACCCATCAACGTGCTAATAGCAACCAGACCCAATATAATTGAGTAATGAACCTAGCTACCCCAGGGATAACAGCGCAATCTCCTTCAAGAGCCCACATCGACAAGGAGGTTTACGACCTCGATGTTGGATCAGGACATCCTAGTGGTGCAACCGCTACTAAGGGTTCGTTTGTTCAACGATTAACAGTCCTACGTGATCTGAGTTCAGACCGGAGTAATCCAGGTCGGTTTCTATCTATGTTATAACTCCTTCTAGTACGAAAGGACCGAAGAAGTAAGGCCTATACCACAAGCACGCCTTCGCACCCAGTAATGAACCCAACTAAATTACTAAGAGCTTCACCACAACTCCCTCCTAGAAAAGGACCGCTAGCGTGGCAGAGCTTGGCAAATGCAGAAGGCTTAAGCCCTTTACCCAGAGGTTCAAATCCTCTCCCTAGCTCCGACACAAATCACATGACAATTCACTTAACCCTCACTTACCTTATCATATCAATATCCTATGCTCTCTCCATCCTCATCGCCGTAGCATTTCTTACCCTAGTTGAACGTAAGATTCTAAGTTACATGCAAGCCCGAAAAGGCCCTAATATTGTAGGACCATTCGGTCTCTTACAACCTATAGCAGATGGAGTGAAGCTATTTATCAAAGAACCTATCCGTCCATCAACTTCATCCCCCTATCTATTTATATCTACCCCTATATTAGCCCTTCTCCTAGCAATTACAATCTGAACACCACTTCCCCTACCCTTTCCCCTTACCGACCTAAACCTTGGCATACTCTTCCTTCTAGCCCTATCTAGCCTGGCAGTCTATTCAATTCTATGATCAGGATGAGCCTCCAACTCAAAATATGCCTTAATCGGTGCCCTCCGAGCAGTCGCACAGACTATCTCCTATGAAGTTACCCTGGCCATTATTCTCCTATCCGTAATTATCCTTAGTGGTAACTACACCCTCAATACCCTGGCTACAACTCAAGAGCCTCTCTACCTCATTTTCTCCTCCTGACCCCTAGCAATAATATGATATATCTCCACTCTTGCCGAAACAAACCGTGCTCCATTTGACCTGACAGAAGGAGAATCTGAACTAGTCTCAGGGTTCAACGTAGAATATGCCGCAGGACCATTCGCCTTATTTTTTCTCGCCGAATATGCTAACATTATACTAATAAACGCACTCACAACCATTCTATTCCTAAACCCTAGCTCACTTAATCTCCCTCAGGAACTCATTCCCCCTACTCTAGCTACAAAAACCCTCCTCCTTTCCGCAGGATTCTTATGAGTCCGCGCCTCTTATCCTCGATTCCGATATGATCAACTCATACATTTGCTCTGAAAAAACTTCTTACCCCTAACATTAGCCTTATGCCTATGGCATACCAGCCTCCCTATCTCCTATGCAGGCCTACCTCCCTACCTAAGACACTCAAGGAAATGTGCCTGAATCCAAAAGGGTTACTATGATAAAGTAAATATAGAGGTATACCAGCCCTCTCATTTCCTAATTTTAGAAAAGTAGGAATCGAACCTACGCTAAAGGAATCAAAATCCTCTATACTCCCTCTATATTATTTTCTAGTAAGGTCAGCTAATTAAGCTATCGGGCCCATACCCCGAAAATGATGGTTTAACTCCTTCCCTTACTAATGAATCCCCAAGCTAAACTAATCTCCACAATAAGCCTGCTCTTAGGTACCTCAATCACAATTTCAAGTAACCACTGAATAATAGCATGAATCGGCTTAGAAATTAACACTTTAGCTATTCTCCCATTAATCTCTAAAAGCCACCATCCACGAGCCATTGAAGCCTCTACTAAATACTTTCTAACCCAAGCAGCCGCATCTACGCTACTTCTATTCTCCAGCATGACCAATGCATGATTCTCTGGCCAATGAGACATCACCCAACTAACCCACCCCATATCATGCATACTACTAACTATTGCAATCTCAATTAAATTAGGCTTAGTCCCATTTCATTTCTGATTTCCAGAAGTTCTTCAAGGCTCAACTATGACAACATGCCTCCTACTAGCCACAGTCATAAAATTTCCACCAACCACACTATTCTACTTAACATCCTCTTCACTCAACCCAACTCTCCTATCTTCAATAGCTATTGCTTCCGCTGCCCTAGGTGGCTGAATAGGACTTAACCAAACCCAAACTCGCAAAATTTTAGCTTTCTCATCTATCGCACACCTAGGATGAATAACCATTATTCTCAACTACAACCCCAATCTAACTTTAATTACGTTCTATCTCTACACCGTAACAACTTCTGCCATCTTCCTCATCCTTAACACAACCAATACCCTAAAACTATCCACTGTTATATCCACATGAACCAAAATCCCATCACTCACCACAATCCTTATGCTCACCCTCCTCTCCCTCGCAGGTCTTCCTCCCCTAACAGGATTCCTACCCAAGTGATTAATTATTCAAGAACTCACAAAACAAGAACTAACAGTACTAGCCACAGCTATTAGCCTACTCTCCTTACTTGGACTTTTCTTCTACCTACGACTGGCCTACTGTGCAACCATCACACTACCCCCAAACTTCACCAACTACATAAAACAGTGACAAACTAACAAACCAACTAACACCATAACCACAACCTTTACCTCCCTATCAATTATGCTCCTGCCACTATCTCCCATAGTACTCGCAATCCCCTAGAAACTTAGGTTATTTAAACCGAAGGCCTTCAAAGCCTTAAACAAGGGCTAATCCCTCTTAGTTTCTGTTAAGGTACACAGGACACTAACCTGCATCTCCTGAATGCAACTCAGATGCTTTAATTAAGCTAGAACCTCCCCCTAGACAGATGGGCTTTGATCCCATAAAATTTTAGTTAACAGCTAAATGCCCTAACCAACAGGCTTCTGCCTACTAGATCCCGGCGCATGTTTAATGCACATCAATGAGCTTGCAACTCAACATGAACTTCACTACAGAATCGATAAGAAGAGGAATTAAACCTCTGTAAAAAGGACTACAGCCTAACGCTTCTACACTCAGCCATCTTACCTATGACTTTCATCAACCGTTGACTATTCTCCACTAACCACAAAGATATCGGCACACTTTACCTTATTTTTGGTGCATGGGCTGGCATAATCGGCACAGCCCTTAGTCTCCTCATTCGAGCAGAACTAGGGCAGCCAGGCACCCTTCTAGGCGATGACCAAATTTACAATGTAATCGTCACCGCACATGCCTTCGTTATGATTTTCTTTATAGTAATGCCTATTATAATCGGAGGATTTGGCAACTGATTAGTACCTCTAATAATTGGTGCCCCCGACATAGCATTTCCACGAATAAATAACATGAGCTTCTGATTACTTCCCCCATCCTTCCTACTTCTCCTAGCATCTTCCACAGTAGAAGCCGGAGTCGGAACAGGATGAACAGTATACCCACCCTTAGCAGGAAATCTAGCCCACGCTGGTGCATCAGTAGACCTTGCTATCTTCTCCCTTCACCTGGCAGGTGTCTCATCCATCCTTGGAGCAATCAACTTTATTACCACAGCAATCAATATAAAACCACCTGCTCTCTCACAATACCAGACACCTCTATTCGTCTGATCTGTCCTAATTACTGCAGTCCTACTCCTCCTCTCCCTACCAGTCCTCGCTGCTGGCATTACAATGCTTCTAACAGATCGAAACCTAAACACCACATTCTTTGACCCCGCAGGAGGCGGAGACCCAATTTTATATCAACACTTATTCTGATTTTTTGGCCACCCAGAGGTCTACATCCTTATCCTGCCAGGATTCGGAATTATTTCCCATGTTGTAGCCTATTACGCCGGTAAAAAAGAACCCTTTGGCTACATAGGCATAGTCTGAGCCATACTATCCATTGGCTTCCTAGGCTTTATCGTATGAGCTCACCACATATTTACAGTTGGTATGGACGTAGACACCCGAGCTTACTTCACATCCGCCACTATAATCATTGCAATCCCCACTGGCATCAAAGTCTTCAGCTGATTAGCAACCCTACATGGTGGAACAATCAAATGAGACCCACCCATACTATGAGCCCTAGGCTTTATCTTCCTCTTCACCATTGGTGGACTGACAGGCATCGTCCTTGCCAACTCCTCCCTAGACATCGCCCTGCACGACACCTACTACGTAGTTGCACACTTCCACTATGTACTATCTATGGGGGCAGTATTCGCCATTCTAGCTGGCTTCACACATTGATTCCCACTGTTCACCGCGCTACACCCTTCACTCCACATGAGCTAAGGCCCACTTTGGAGTAATATTCTTTGGAGTCAACCTAACATTTTTCCCACAACATTTCCTAGGCCTAGCTGGTATACCACGACGATACT
The DNA here is from genome assembly GCF_025592945.1 of Manacus candei. Lineage (NCBI taxonomy): Eukaryota > Metazoa > Chordata > Aves > Passeriformes > Pipridae > Manacus > Manacus candei. The sequence continues at coordinate 13,692 of NW_026138665.1, forward strand.
CAGATTACCCAGATGCTTATACCCTATGAAATACCCTATCCTCCATTGGCTCCCTCATCTCCATAGTAGCTGTAATTATACTAATGTTCATTATCTGAGAAGCCTTCGCATCCAAACGGAAAGTAGTACAACCAGAACTTACCTCTACAAACATCGAATGAATTCACGGCTGCCCTCCTCCCTACCATACCTTCGAAGAACCAGCCTTTGTCCAAGTACAAGAAAGGAAGGAATCGAACCCTCATAAGCTGGTTTCAAGCCAACCGCATCAAACCACTCATGCTTCTTTCTTATGGGTTGTTAGTAAAATCATTACATAGCCTTGTCAAGACTAAATAACAGGTGAAAACCCAGTACATCCCATTCCAACTCCATGGCCAACCACTCTCAATTTGGTTTTCAAGACGCTTCATCCCCTATTATAGAAGAACTTATTGAATTTCACGACCACGCCCTAATAGTCGCTCTAGCCATCTGTAGCCTAGTCCTATATTTACTAGCTCTTATACTTATAGAAAAACTATCCTCTAATACCGTCGACGCACAAGAAGTAGAACTTGTCTGAACAATCCTACCCGCCATTGTCCTAATCATGTTAGCCCTCCCATCCCTTCAAATCCTCTATATAATAGACGAAATCGATGAGCCTGACCTCACCCTCAAAGCCATTGGCCACCAATGATACTGATCCTATGAGTACACAGACTTTAAAGACTTATCTTTTGACTCTTACATACTACCAACTACAGATCTACCACTCGGCCATTTCCGCCTCCTAGAAGTTGATAACCGCATCGTCATTCCAATAGAATCCCCAATTCGAATTATTGTTACAGCTGATGACGTTCTCCACTCCTGAGCTGTTCCTAGCCTTGGTGTAAAAACCGATGCAATTCCAGGACGACTAAACCAAACTTCCTTTATCACAACCCGCCCTGGAATCTTCTATGGTCAGTGCTCAGAAATCTGCGGAGCCAACCACAGCTTCATACCTATTGTAGTAGAATCAGCCCCTCTAACACACTTCGAAAACTGATCTTCACTTCTAACATCCTAATCATTAAGAAGCTATGAACCAGCACTAGCCTTTTAAGCTAGAGAAAGAGGATTATTCATCCTCCTTAATGACATGCCCCAACTAAACCCCGCACCTTGACTTTTTATTATACTTACTTCGTGACTCACTTTTTCTCTTATCCTGCAGCCCAAACTCCTACTATTTATCCCAACCAACCCTCCCTCCAACAAAACACTACTCACTACAAAACCCCACTCCTGAAACTGACCATGAACCTAAGCTTCTTTGATCAATTCATAAGCCCAACCCTCCTCGGAATCCCTCTTATCCTCATCTCACTGCTATTTCCAACCCTATTACTTCCTTCTCCTGGCAATCGATGAATTACAAATCGTCTCTCAACTCTTCAGCTCTGATTCCTCCACTTAATCACAAAACAACTAATAACCCCATTAAACAAAAAAGGCCATAAATGAGCCCCAATCTTATCATCACTCATAATTATACTTCTAGCTATTAACCTATTAGGCCTCCTACCTTACACATTCACACCTACCACCCAACTATCAATAAACCTAGCCCTCGCCTTCCCTCTATGACTTGCCACCCTGCTAACAGGCCTACGAAACCAACCCTCAGCTTCTCTTGGACACCTTCTACCAGAAGGCACCCCAACACCTCTAATTCCTGCTCTCATCATAATTGAAACAACAAGCCTTCTCATTCGTCCTCTGGCCTTAGGAGTTCGCCTCACAGCCAACCTCACAGCTGGGCACCTACTCATCCAACTCATTTCAACAGCCACTACCGTCCTCCTTCCCATCATGCCCACCGTGTCTCTTCTAACTATAACTATTCTACTCCTCTTAACAATTCTAGAAGTAGCCGTAGCAATAATCCAAGCATATGTCTTTGTACTTCTTCTAAGCCTTTACTTACAAGAAAACATTTAACCCTTAATGACACACCAAGCCCACTCATTTCACATAGTAGACCCAAGCCCTTGACCCATTTTTGGAGCAGCGGCCGCCCTCCTCACCACCTCTGGACTAGCCATATGATTTCACCACAGCTCTATCCAACTCTTGCTCCTAGGCCTACTCTCTATAGTTCTAGTGATACTCCAATGATGACGTGACATCGTACGAGAAAGCACATTCCAAGGCCACCATACCCCCACAGTCCAAAAGGGCTTACGTTACGGGATAATTCTATTTATTACATCCGAAGCATTCTTCTTCCTAGGATTCTTCTGAGCATTCTTCCACTCCAGCTTAGTTCCCACCCCAGAACTCGGAGGGCAATGACCCCCTATGGGGATCAAACCTCTAAACCCAATAGAAGTTCCCCTACTAAATACTGCTATCCTCCTAGCTTCAGGAGTCACTGTTACATGAGCACATCACAGCATCACAGAGGGTAATCGAAACCAAGCTACCCAAGCTCTACTTATAACCGTACTATTAGGATTCTACTTTACAGCACTTCAAGCAATAGAATATTATGAAGCCCCATTCTCAATTGCCGACGGAGTCTATGGGTCTACCTTTTTCGTTGCCACAGGATTCCATGGCCTCCACGTAATCATTGGATCCTCCTTCCTCTTGATTTGCCTCCTCCGCCTCGTAAAATTCCATTTCACATCCAACCACCACTTTGGCTTTGAAGCAGCGGCCTGATACTGACATTTTGTTGACATTATCTGACTGTTCCTCTACATAACAATCTATTGATGAGGATCTTGCCCTTCTAGTATATTAATTACAATTGACTTCCAATCTCTAAAATCTGGATCAAACCCAGAGAAAGGCAATTAACATAATCCTCTTTATATTCACAATTTCCATATCACTGTGTATCATCCTAACTTCACTAAACCTCTGATTAGCCCAAATAAATCCAGATTCAGAAAAATTGTCCCCATACGAGTGTGGCTTTGACCCACTGGGCTCTGCCCGCCTCCCATTTTCAATCCGATTCTTCCTTGTCGCAATCTTATTCCTCTTATTTGACCTAGAAATTGCCCTCCTACTGCCCCTCCCATGAGCTACTCAACTCCTCTCCCCTCTCACTACCCTAGCATGAACCTCCGCAGTCATTCTCCTACTCGCATTAGGGCTAATCTATGAATGAATTCAAGGGGGCTTGGAATGAGCAGAGTAACTTCAGAAAGTTAGTCTAGCAAAGACAGTTGATTTCGGCTCAACAAACCACAGTCCTACCCCGTGACTTTCTCAATGACCTTTCTGCATCTAAGCTTCTACTCTGCCTTCACCCTAAGCAGTTTAGGACTAGCCTTTCACCGAATACACCTAATTTCTGCCCTACTATGCTTAGAGAGTATAATACTATCAATATATATTGCCCTCTCTATGTGACCTATTCAAACTCAGACAACATCCCCCACCTTAATACCCATCCTTATGTTAGCGTTCTCAGCCTGTGAAGCAGGCACTGGCCTAGCAATCCTAGTAGCTTCCACCCGAACTCATGGATCAGACCATTTACACAATCTAAACCTTCTACAATGTTAAAAATTATTCTTCCCACAATCATATTACTCCCCATAACCCTCTTATCTCCTCCAAAATTTCTATGACTCAATGTCACCTCGCACAGCCTCTTAATTGCAACCGTTAGCTTACAATGACTTCCTTCAACCTATTATCCTAGCAAAAACCTATCATCATGACTTGGAACCGACCAAATTTCATCCCCCTTATTAGTTCTATCTTGTTGACTTCTACCTCTTATAATTCTAGCAAGCCAAAATCACCTTCAACAAGAACCTCCTACACGAAAATATATTTTTACCATAACCATAATCCTCACCCAACCATTCATTATCTTAGCCTTCTCAGCCTTAGATCTGATACTATTTTATATCGCATTCGAAGCTACCCTAATCCCCACCCTAATCCTAATCACACGATGAGGTAGCCAACCAGAACGTCTAAGCGCTGGAATCTACCTCTTATTTTATACACTAATTAGCTCTCTCCCCCTACTGGTAGTAATTCTCTATCTTCACACTCAAACAGGAACTATACACGTGACTATAATAAAACTTTCACACTCACCTCTTTCAAACTCCTGAACAGGCCTCATATCAAGTCTAGCCCTGTTGCTTGCTTTCATAGTAAAAGCTCCCCTTTACGGTTTACACTTATGACTCCCAAAGGCTCACGTAGAGGCGCCAATCGCAGGATCTATACTCCTAGCTGCGCTCCTCCTCAAACTTGGAGGATATGGCATTATGCGTATCTCAATAATTACAAACTCCCTATTAGACTACCTCTACTACCCATTTTTAACCCTAGCCTTATGAGGGGCACTAATGACAAGCTCCATCTGCCTACGCCAAATCGACCTCAAGTCATTAATCGCCTATTCCTCAGTAAGTCACATAGGTCTAGTCATTGCCGCAACAATAATCCAAACCCACTGATCCTTTTCAGGGGCCATAATCCTAATAATCTCACATGGTCTCACCTCTTCCATGCTATTTTGCCTAGCTAATACAAACTATGAACGTATACATAGTCGTACTCTCCTTCTAACACGAGGCCTACAACCCCTTTTACCTCTTACAGGACTCTGATGACTCCTAGCCAACTTAACAAACATAGCCCTTCCCCCTACTACTAACCTAATAGCTGAATTAACTATCATAATTGCACTCTTCAACTGATCCACCTTTACCATTATCCTAACTGGAACCGCAACCCTACTAACTGCAGCCTACACCCTCTACATGCTCCTTATAACCCAACGAGGCCCAACTCCAACCTATATTACAACCATCCAAAATTCAAATACACGAGAACATCTCCTTATAACACTTCATATCCTACCCTCCCTCCTCCTCATCCTAAAGCCAGAGCTAATCTCAGGAATTCCCACATGCAAGCATAGTTTTAAACCAAACATTAGACTGTGATCCTAAAAATAGAAGTTAAACTCTTCTTGCCTGCCGAGGGGAGGTTTAACCAGCAAGAACTGCTAACTCTTGCATCTGAGCCTAAGACCTCAGCCCCCTTACTTTTAAAGGATAGTAGCAATCCACTGGTCTTAGGAGCCATTCATCTTGGTGCAAGTCCAAGTAAAAGTAATGGACTACCCATTAATCCTCAACACTTCTATATTTTTGACCCTGGCTACCCTCTCTATGCCTATCTTACTCCCCCTCCTATCCAAAAACTTTCTAAACTCTCCAACAACCATCATGCACACTGTTAAAACTTCCTTTATAATTAGTTTAGTTCCCATAATCCTCTCCATCTACCTGAATATAGAAAATACCACTTTCTATTGAGAATGAAAATTTATTGCAAACTTCAAAATCCCCTTTAGCCTTAAAATAGACCAATACTCCTTAACATTTTTTCCTATTGCACTATTCGTAACATGATCCATTCTTCAATTTACAACATGATATATGGCCTCAGAGCCCCACACCACAAAATTTTCTCTTTACCTTCTAGTCTTTCTCATTGCAATACTCACCTTAATCGTCGCTAATAATATATTCCTCCTATTTATCGGCTGAGAGGGAGTTGGAATTATGTCCTTCCTCCTGATTGGATGATGACATGGCCGAGCAGAAGCCAACACCGCCGCACTTCAAGCCGTACTTTACAACCGTATTGGGGATATTGGACTAATCCTCTGCATAGCATGACTGGCATCCTCAATAAACACCTGAGAGATCCAACAGCAGTCCTCCCCAGACCAAATACCCCTTCTCCCTCTCTTAGGACTCATCCTAGCTGCCACAGGTAAATCCGCCCAATTTGGCCTACACCCATGACTCCCTGCAGCTATAGAAGGACCAACCCCGGTATCCGCCCTACTCCATTCCAGCACAATAGTAGTTGCCGGAATCTTCTTACTTATTCGCACTCACCACATATTATGTAACAACCAAATTGCCCTAACTATATGCCTTTGTATAGGTGCCCTATCCACCCTATTTGCCGCTACATGCGCTCTTACCCAGAACGACATCAAAAAAATTATTGCCTTTTCCACATCCAGCCAACTAGGACTAATAATAGTCACTATTGGCCTAAATCTACCCCAACTAGCCTTCCTACACATCTCCACACACGCATTCTTTAAAGCCATACTCTTCCTCTGCTCTGGGTCTGTCATTCACAGCCTTAACGGCGAACAAGACATTCGAAAAATAGGAGGATTACAGAAACTACTTCCTACAACTACTTCGTGCCTAACAATTGGAAATTTAGCTCTCATAGGAACACCATTTTTAGCAGGGTTTTACTCAAAAGATCTCATTATTGAAAGCCTTAACACCTCCTACCTAAACACCTGAGCACTTCTACTAACCCTTATAGCTACAGCTTTCACCGCAACTTACAGCCTACGTATAGCCCTACTAGTACAAACTGACTACACCCGAATTCCCTCCATTACTCCTATTAATGAAAACGACCCAGCAGTCACAAACCCAATTACTCGTCTTGCCTTAGGAAGTATCATAGCTGGCCTACTAATTACCTCCTATATCTCCCCTGCAAAAACCCCTCCTATAACCATACCGCTAATCACAAAAACTACTGCTATCATTGTTACAACATTAGGCATTATTCTGGCATTAGAATTATCAAAACTCACACACGCCTTCTCTACCCCTAAACAAAATACCACTACAAACTTCTCCAGCACTCTAGGATATTTTAACCCCCTTATACACCGCCTCAGCCCCACTAAGCTCCTAAACAACGGCCAGAACATTGCATTCCATTTAATCGATCTATCTTGATATAAAAAAATAGGCCCAGAAGGGCTAGCAACCCTTCAACTCAAAATATCCAAAATCTCAACCACCCTACACTCCGGACTAATCAAAACCTATCTAGGATCCTTCGCTTTATCTATCCTTATTATAATCTTATTCACACAGAACTAAGAGTTAATGGCCCCTAACTTACGAAAACATCACCCCCTTCTAAAAATAGTTAATAATTCTTTAATTGACCTCCCAACACCGCCAAACATTTCCGCCTGATGGAACTTTGGATCACTTCTTGGCATCTGTCTAACAATCCAAATCACCACTGGCCTCCTACTAGCAATACATTATACAGCAGATATCACCCTGGCATTTACATCCGTCGCCCACACATGCCGAAATGTTCAATTCGGCTGATTAATTCGAAACCTTCATGCAAACGGCGCTTCCTTTTTCTTCATATGCATTTACCTGCACATCGGACGAGGCTTCTACTATGGTTCCTACCTATATAAAGAAACCTGAAACACAGGAGTTATTCTCCTTTTAACTCTAATGGCAACTGCCTTCGTAGGATACGTCCTCCCATGAGGCCAAATATCATTCTGAGGCGCTACAGTAATTACTAACCTATTCTCAGCAATTCCTTACATTGGCCAAACACTTGTAGAATGAGCTTGAGGAGGATTCTCAGTCGACAACCCCACACTTACCCGGTTCTTTGCCCTCCACTTCCTCCTCCCATTCCTAATTGCAGGCCTCACCCTCATCCACTTAACTTTCTTACATGAAACAGGCTCAAACAACCCCCTAGGTATTTATTCAGACTGTGACAAAATCCCATTCCACCCCTATTTCTCGATAAAGGATATTCTAGGCCTTTTGTTCCTCCTCATTCCCCTGATAACACTTGCCATATTCTCACCTAACCTCCTAGGAGATCCAGAGAATTTTACACCCGCAAACCCACTAGTAACACCTCCCCACATCAAACCTGAGTGGTACTTCCTATTTGCATATGCTATCCTACGGTCAATCCCAAACAAATTAGGGGGAGTTCTAGCCCTAGCCGCCTCCGTCTTAATCCTATTTCTAGCCCCATTCCTCCACATATCAAAACAGCGAACTATAACCTTCCGACCTCTCTCCCAACTTTTATTCTGAATCCTAGTAACAAATCTTTTAATCCTTACATGAATCGGTAGCCAACCAGTCGAACATCCATTTATTATCATCGGACAACTTGCCTCAACTACGTACTTCACAATCATTCTCATCTTATTTCCTATCACCAGCCTCCTAGAAAATAAGATACTCAACCTCTAACTACTCTAATAGTTTATAAAAAACGTTGGTCTTGTAAACCAAAGACTGAAGGCTGCCCCCTTCTTAGAGTTTCCCAAAAAACACCCAAACACCCCCCAACTTTCCAATCAACACGTACATCAAGGGGAGGGGCCCCCCCCTCCCCCCCATACCCTACGGTATGTACTACTTTGCATAGCATTCTCCACCACATTAGACATATCATGCATGTAGGAGAATCTGACATAACATTATTGCAAATCCATCCAAATATTCCATACTATCTCCCATACAATCCAAAACTCGTCATCAACAGACCTAGGCACATTCCCACACAAGAACATAACATGTCATGTTCTAGGAATAACACCGCTAACCGAACTAAAACCTAAAACTGCCAGTTTTCGCATAAAATCCCCCTCAACACGAGGAACGTCACAGGACCTAAAACCCATGGTCCATGGACCACTCACCACTTAACCTTGCTCTATGTACCAACCAAGAAGTGCTGGGTTATTTATTAATCGTACTCCTCACGAGAAACCAGCAACCCGGCGTTAGTAATGTTTATCATGTCCAGCTTCAGGTGTATTCTTTCCCTTTCCACCAATAACCCACTCTCATAACTTGCTCTTTGTCGCCTCTGGTTCCTCGGTCAGGGCCATAACTTGCTTAATTTTCCTAAACTTGCGCTCCGTTACTAATGGTTGGGGATGCTTGGCCAATTTGGACCTCGTGATCGCGGCATTTTCCCTTTTCTAAACTTTTGGTTTTTTTTTTTTGGGTAGATCTCAATAAGCCCTTCAGAGTGCTCCGCCAGGGGGCTCCCATATATGGTTGACATGTACCCCTTATGGTCGGCGAGCGGTTTTCTCACTTTCGCGTGAAAATTAATGATATGGTTTCCAAGTGTGCTATTCGGTCTCATAATTGATGTACTGATGCACCGTCACGTGCTGTTGGCTTGGTTTTTCCATTACGTCTCTCATCAAGTTGCAGTTTAATTAATGCACGCCAGACATGATTTTTGTCGTCAATTTCACAAAAAATTGCAAAAAATTGCAAAAAATTTGCCATTTTTTGCAATGATCTAGGGACTTTCCCTCTAATCATCAATAATTTTTGTTTTTTAAACTTTTAACAAAAATTTCAAATTTTATAAACTTTCCATTCCCCTAATTTTCCAATTAAAACATTTGTATCATCAATTTGTTAAATTTTTTTAATACACTTTAATTCACCCCATCATTTCCCTTTATCATTCATTTGTTAATTGCTTGTTTGTTTGTTTGTTTACACTTTAATTCACCCCATCATTTCCCTTTATCATTCATTTGTTAATTGCTTGTTTGTTTGTTTGTTTACACTTTAATTCACCCCATCATTTCCCTTTATCATTCATTTGTTAATTGCTTGTTTGTTTGTTTGTTTACACTTTAATTCACCCCATCATTTCCCTTTATCATTCATTTGTTAATTGCTTGTTTGTTTGTTTGTTTACACTTTAATTCACCCCATCATTTCCCTTTATCATTCATTTGTTAATTGCTTGTTTGTTTGTTTGTTTACACTTTAATTCACCCCATCATTTCCCTTTATCATTCATTTGTTAATTGCTTGTTTGTTTGTTTGTTTACACTTTAATTCACCCCATCATTTCCCTTTATCATTCATTTGTTAATTGCTTGTTTGTTTGTTTGTTTACACTTTAATTCACCCCATCATTTCCCTTTATCATTCATTTGTTAATTGCTTGTTTGTTTGTTTGTTTACACTTTAATTCACCCCATCATTTCCCTTTATCATTCATTTGTTAATTGCTTGTTTGTTTGCTTGTTTACACTTTAATTCACCCCATCATTTCCCTTTATCATTCATTTGTTAATTGCTTGTTTGTTTGTTTGTTTACACTTTAATTCACCCCATCATTTCCTCTCACCCCCCCCCCCCCCCCCCCAATTAATCACCCCTGCTACTCTAATTAACATCCGCCCACATGGGCCTTTAACAATCAACCCCAAACTTTTTTCCAACCCTTCAGAAAAAAAGGAATCAAACCTTTATCACCAACTCCCAAAGCTGGCATTTTCATTAAACTATTCTCTGAACCACACCACCTTAAATCGCCCGAATCGCCCCCCGAGACAACCCTCGTACAAGTTCTAGTACGACAAACAACGTCAACAACAGACCCCAACCCGCAATTAAAAATTGACCAACCCCCCAAGAATAAAACATGGCCGCTCCCTCAAAATCCAACCGAACAGATAAAACACCCCCACTATCCACCGTGTTCATCCCCAACCACTCTAACTCAGACAGCCCTACAATAAATACCCCACCCCCCAGCACTAAAACTAACCCAACACCATACCCAACAACCCGCCAGTCCCCTCAAGTTTCAGGAAATGGATCTGCTGCCAATGAGACCGAATACACAAAAACCACCAACATCCCACCTAAATATACCAGAAATAGCACTAATGATACAAAAGACACC